>NC_084616.1:38723519-38766019 GCF_033978795.1 Nerophis ophidion | reverse complement strand
ATAAAGTATACTCCAGCAAGTATTGCTTTGACCAGACACTTTTGCTTCTGGCAGAATATTTGACTAACCTTTCTGAAAGAATTGGCAGGGTTTGTTTTTTTTAAATTGGTTGTTCTCTTGACTCACCTTTTAAAGCGAGTCCACAAAAGTTCAATGGTTTTGAGTTCATGGGCTTTCCAGGAGACTACATTTAACTTCCTTTGTCCATTCCAAAACTAGTATAATGTGTGTTTGGGATCATTATCTCTTTGGTACATCCAATTATGTTAAAGATTGTATTGAGTCTGAGAATGACAGTATGTCTTCTTTCAGACCATTGCAAAGATGTCAAAACACAAATAATCTCAAATTTAATGCAAGTGCTTGATTTAAGACCTTGAAATCTGTGGGTTTTCAGAAATGGCTTGAAAATATTTTCCCAACTTGTGCGAATCTATAATTCTTGTAAGTTGCTTGGACGTTACCCATTGTTCTAAGTATTTGTGTATCCAATGAGTGCTTGTGAAACTAATCCTCTTATCGGCCTTTCCACCAAATGTGTGCAATTTCTGTCCCCAAGAAACAAATGTAGACAATGCATGATTAAAATAACTAAAGTTTAAAAAAAAAATAAGCAAAGTGCCTTTGCCTATAGATGTGATTGCATACATGTTTTAAAGTTTAATTTAACTACCTTGAACACTGTGAAAACAGCATTTGTTTTGGTCACCCCACCACTTCCTAAGATTAAACGTCATGAAATATGATCAATTAAATCCTTCAGAATATCTATACTTTTTGTTACAAAAACCTTTTCTTTAAACAAAACAAATCAATCCAGAAAATGTACTTGAGTTGTGTTTTTGGGTTTTATTCAGTGCTTTTACCCTATTTTTGAATTAGCCCCTCTGAATAATTTGGAATATTCAACAAGTCAAAAGATTCACAAAAAGTTACATTTTTCAGACGGAAGGCCAAAAGTAAATTAAATTTGATATTTCCTCTATAACTAGGAGGGTTACAATTTCAGCAGTCTTGTCATCTTAACTATTTGATGGTATTAATTTATTTCTTCTAACATTTGTTATATAAATGTTGCAAGGTGATTGATGTCTCTATGCAATCTGACTGTATTTCATATATTTGCTAAATCTGTTCTAAAAGCCCACTCTCCTACTTTAATATGTCGTCTTCCGTTTTGAGAACATTGCGCTTTAGATAAATGGGCCCGTTTTCTACCGCTTGTCTCTTGGGGTCGCAGGGGGTGCTGGAGCCCATCTCAGCTGCATTTGGGCAGAAGGCGGACTACACCCTGGACAAGTCACCACCTCATTGTAGCTTCAACATAGACAACATTAATACATATTTTAAGTAGTTTAATTTTATCAGATTTAAAGTTGGAAATACCCTCTGATAAGGTCTAATCAAGTGTACCGAGGAAGAAACGCCGGATAGTCAAACCTTGGATTAATGAAGACTAGTGTGGTTTTAGTCCTGGACAGGCTCTATACTCTCGGCAGGGTCCTCGAAGTTGCATGGCAGTTTGCCCAACCAGTCTACGTGTTGTTTTGGACTTGAAATTGGCATTCAACCATGTCCCTCGGGAAGTCCTGTGGGGAGTGCTCCAAGAATATGGGGCATTGAACCATCTGGCGGTCCGCTCCCTGTATGATCGGTGTCAGAGCTTGGTCTGCAAGTAGGACCTGTTTCCAGTGAGGGTTGGAGTCTGCCAGGAATGCCCTTTGTCACCAATTCTGTTTATAACTTTCATAAACAGTATTTCTTGGTGCAGTCAGGGTGTTGAGGGGATCCAGTTGGTAGCTGCAGGATTAGGCCTCTGCTTTTTACAGATGTGGTCCTGCTGGCTTCATCTGGCCGTGATCTATTTGCAGGTGAGTGTGAAGTGACTGGGATTAGAATCAGCACCTTTGATTGGAATGGAAGGTGGAGTGTCATCTCCGATTTACGGATGAGATCCTGCCCAAAGTTGTGGAGTTCTAGTACCTCGGGGTCTTGTGTGATCAACAGGCAGATCAGTACAACTTCGGCTGTGACGCAGACCCTGCATCTGTTCATTGTGGTGAAGGAGCTAACACAAAAGGCAAAGCTCTCAATTTACTAGTTAATTTACAAAGCTATCCTCACCTATGGTCACAAGCTTTGAGTTGTGACTGAAAGGACATGATCGAGGATAAAGGCAATAGAAATTAGATTCCTCCACAGGGTGAGAAGCTTAAGTCATTTGGGAGGGGCTTGGGGTAAAGTCGCTGTTCCTCCACATGAAGAGGAGCCAGATGAGGTGGCTCGGGTATCTGGTTCAGATGCCCCACAAACGCCTCCCTGTGGAAGTGTTCAGGGCACGTTGGAGAGACTATTTCCCATCTGGCCTGACAATGCCTTGGAAACCCCCGGGAGGAGCTGGACAAAGTAGCTCGGTGGAGGGGAGTATGAGCTTCTCTGCTTTGGAAGCTTCCCCTGCAACCAGACCCCAGATAAGCTGAAGAAGATGGATAGATAAAAAAAATGTCAAGTAAAAGAGCACCGATTCGGTAGAATGCCCATTAAACTGCTAAAGAGACAACCAGCTGTAATTCTGCTCATTAACAAGTAGTTAATAGTGGTCTGCTGCTCAATAGAACACTTCTTGGAACTTTCAGCACCACATGGTAAAAATCTAGCTATATTGCATGAAAATATTTGAACCTGTATGTAAAATTATGACACTGTGTAAGCTACCAAAAAAAAAAGATGCACTATTTTTGTTTTTAAAAAACATTGAATATAAATGTCATCTAGGAAACAAATGAAATACACTTAAAGGCCCCGATGTTGAAGAGACATTAAAGCCTGTCAAAGAGTGTGAAATAATGAGTGTAACTGTGTCAAGCATTGTGTTTTGTTGTCACAAGCAGGTACTAACTGTGCAAATGTAAATTTATTTTCTGCTGATACTGTATTATAAATCTACATACTGATGCTTAGAAAAGGGAAATAAAGTGCTGTTTTCAAGTGCTCGAATGTATTTGTACTACACAAAATGCTCATTAAAAATTTGTTATATTTTTATCATAGTTTTCTTCATAATGAAACAAATGAAATTTTTTTGGACAGAACTGTGTTGAGATTTGAGTGGCAGAAGTAAACTCATAACAGTCACTAGAGTTGTGTGGTTGAGCCACCTGATTGCCAAAACTAAAATGCTTGATGCTGTAATCAGGAAGACGAGAGATTTTCCACATGGGAGCTTCAGAGGTCGAACCTTCAGTCAACTTGTAATTATTTAACAAACTATGTGTGTCATCTTTTATATATACATATATAAATAAATTACATAATAGCAAATTTTTCTTTTACCATAAATAAGTAAACGGGTACACAGTGAACACAGGAAGTAAACAAAGGATCAGTAGTGCTGCAACACAGAGAAAAGATAGGCTTAAACAAACTCTACTTCTCTCTAATCTTTAAGACAACTTCAATCGTGTACCTGTAAAAAAATTTAATCTACCTTGATGTTACCTTTTTATACATGTTCAAATAAAAACAAACATTACAGGAGGTATACCAAAAACAAAGGATTGAGGGTTGTTTTTTTGGGGGGGTTTTGAATACACACTTTTTACAGTCAGCTGTCCTGACAAATGACACAGATATCAAAATATATTTACACACCAGAGGGTTCAATGGCACTTAGTAGTAGTAGTGATAGCAGTAGTAGCCATCTTTGGCTTGATATATACGGGTACCACTACCATTGCAAATGGAAAATACACTTTTATGGTCTCTTTCTAAGGACACTCAGACTACTCAGGTGGGATTAAATAGATTTTTCCCAGAATTCACAAGCATAAACAACGAAGTTTCAAGTTCTTGTTCACTTACCTAGTCAGAAGTAAACATTTTCCAACAAGGTAACAGATAAGGCAATAGTGCCGTGACAAAAATAGTCAATCTGTCATGACATTATTTCATAGGCTGTCCAAGTCTGCTGGACTTCGTGAAAGGACCTCTCCATCAGATTGCCGCCTCCTGGCCAATTTATAGAGCCAGGCCAAGAGGAGGATAGCAGAGATCACAGCAAAATAGCCACTGTAGATGAAGAACTGGTGTACAAAAAAAAAAGGCTGTTAATCAACCACATTTTAGGCATACTAGAATTACATCTTCTACGCAATGTAATCATTACCAAAAAGTCTACTATTTCAAGTGTCAACCAAAACTGAGCAATATCTTGATAAAGATGGAAACTCATTACATTGTACCTAATCACATTCTCATCTAAAAGCAGTGCAATTCTGTTTTTTTTACCTGGGTAAAGATGTCAAGACTGAGGCCGGCAGAGTCAACCACCAGCAGAGTGAGTGAGGTCTGAAGCAACAACGCCAGGAAAGTGTTGACACCAAACACTAGGGCATATCGCTGCATGTCAAGACTTGCAGCTATTTGATACCTGTCAAGAGCATAACAGAGAGGAAATAATGATACTGCCGTGTGGTACAAAAAGTTTACATTCAGAAAAGGTAATGTACTGAAGCTCCATGATAGATTGTTTCATAATTACTTTCACACAGATCAAATGTTCATTGGAAGTATATCTACAAAAAGTCGATAGTCAAGTAATCAATCTATCCTTCCAGTCTATCCGCATCCAAGTCACAGAGCAGCAGTAGGAAGCTCAGACGTCTTTGTTTCAGGCCAGTAGAGTTGCATCACATTTAATTGATTACAAATCCATAGTTTGTAAGGGCAAAATGGTCTGATTTCTGGAATACCTCTGAACATAAGTGTACAAAAGCCCACCTGGTACTTACGTGGCCACAGTGATTAACAGCATATAGATGGCTCTAAAAAGGATGTAGGAGCCGTAACACAGCCAGATGTTTGGCAGCATGTCCATGATAAGCAAACATGCTGCCATGAGCAGAGAGAGGAGACACAAAAGTAGTTCTCCCCACACAGTCCAGCTCACAGGCAGATGACCCACCAGCAGAGCAGCAACGGCCCCTGAAGACAGTTGCCAGCCGACAACCAGTCAGCGCAAACAGTTTCAAACATTGGCAGGAAGGCGGCAGGACAAGAAACTTACCTAGTAGAGTGGACATTGTTTCTACGTAGCCGTTGTATATGACAAATTCATGAGATGGGCGGATATTTTCCCACAGTGCTTGTGCATAGTTGACCACTTGAAAGTATCCACAGGTGACCAGTGCCCACCAGGCCGACCACGCTAATAGGGGACCTCGTCTGTAACAGTGCAGGAAGTCAGTCAACAACATCTTTAAGACCTCCCAGAGACCATGGCCTCTATGTGTCTTCTCGGAAGA
This sequence comes from Nerophis ophidion, assembly GCF_033978795.1. Classification (NCBI taxonomy): domain Eukaryota; kingdom Metazoa; phylum Chordata; class Actinopteri; order Syngnathiformes; family Syngnathidae; genus Nerophis; species Nerophis ophidion. The sequence continues at coordinate 38,760,716 of NC_084616.1, read as the reverse complement.
CAGGGACACCTATTTGAGAGAACATCGGATAAAAAGTTGACCTGGACTAATCAACTTTTGTGATAGATGCTGAGCAGTCAAAGACTCACCTTGGTTCCCTTGTGGTGTAGAGGCACCTCGCTCTCGGACTTGTCACCATTCCTAATCAGAGCACCCGTGACGCTACTTTGCGCCTCAGGATTATTGTGGAAAAACAGGCTCCGTTTGGGCATTGGCAAAAACCAAGGGGCAACAAAGGCTATGGCAACAGATGCGAGCGTGGCGTAGACGAGGTGCACCAGCTGTACTTCGGCTAAAGACAGGAGGAGCTGGCCGGTCAGCGAGCCAGCAGCTGAGCCAAACAGTGTGACGCTGCGGCAGTAGGCCGTCACCTTCTGATAGTGGGCAGGCTCCACCACACTGTAGATGTAGGAGTAGTAAGCAATCTCTGAGGCTGTGGCAAGTCCAAAGAAAAATTCCAGCAGCTGCATGGCCAGAAGGCCATCAGCATTGAGCAGCATCACATAGGTTACCACATAGCTAGTTGCCTGCAACAGTAACACAGGCTTATAACAGAGATAGTCCGTGACCAAGAAGATGGGGAACAGCAATGCAAGATAAGAGTATGTCCATATTGGGTAGATCTCACTGACGACCTGCCGATATAAACACACTTAAATTAATAAATAACTAAACAGACATCGATACACATGGCCTAGCCAAAAAGAAATCACTTGGATACACCGAACAGATCATTTCAGAGAGGGAGGGGTGTTACAGACATCAGTGATCCAAAACTATTGTCCTTGCAGTGATCATGTCAAGAAGAAAACTGTTATGGAGTATACGTTTACGTTTCAATACGTGATTCCCTGCTTTTCGTCAGTGGTCACCAGAGTGAGTTAATTGCATTAGACTGGACGCCCTTCCTGAGACACAAAACTATGACTCCTACAAAGTGGGGCGTACAAAAACAGAGGTATCACTGGAAAAATGGGTTCCCATTTCTACGTTAAAGACTCCCTGAAGCAGCGTGACTGTTAAGTCCAGGCACATGAATCGCTTACATTACAAATTAGGTAACAAAACCTTTTGGAATTTGTATTAAAAGCACTTAATATCGTCCTACAAAATAAATAATGCACTTATTCTCAAATAGGAGGTGCTTAAACCAGGGGCGCTGCTAGAGATTTTGGGCCCCATGAAAAGAATCTTTACAGGGCCCCCAACACATAATTTCATCATCATTAGGGGCCTCTCTGGGCCCCCCTCCATCATGGGCCCCTAGAATCCGTCTCCTTTACCCCCCCTTTTCGGCGCCCCTGGCTTAAACACAGTGAAAGAATAAGTTAAGTGATTCCCTGACAAAGATCAATACAAACATTCTATGTATATTTTATTTGAATGGAGATAATTCAAATACATCTATCCATCCATCCATTTTCTACTGCTTGTCCCTTTTGGGGTAGCTGGAGCTTATCTCAGTTGCATTCGGGCGGAAGGCAACGTACATCCTGGACAAGTCGCCACCTCATCACAGGGCCAATACAAACACATAGGTTAATTTGTATTTACATTTGAAAACATTTCAATTCCAACAGAGCGTATGAAAATAAATTATTTAATAGGCACAAAGTTTATGAATATAACTGGGATTTTTTTTTTGGTACATATATTTTTTTACGTACTGTATTCTAATTTCCACTTGGCTACTATAACCATTTTGGTCAGTAATACATCAGACCAGTGGCGTCGCCAGACAGATTTCACTGGGGCACATGCCCCAGTGTTGATCTGCAGAGCCCCAGTAAAAATTTCACCAATAGAAAAAAACGCTTCAGAGTTTTAAGTCTACATAACATAGACAACAGCGCACATACTACTTAGTATGGTAATTGATTGCTACTGTATTCACTCCACGTAACAATGAGCACATGGCTAATTAATATGGTAATTTATTCACGTGTGGATGGAGACTTCAGTTGAGAGAGAGAGAGAGAGAGAGAGAGAGAGAGAGAGGATGCAAATCACAGCTGAGGTAGGTAACGTTAACCAACAACAGTTTGTTTATTATTTTGATTTTGATTTGACTCAAACTGTAACTCCTAGATAGATATCAGAAAGTTATTCGCCTGCAGCAGGGAAGAAGCAGCGAGGAATGAGAGATGTAAGTGAAGTCCTAGCTAGCTAGGCAACATCATTGTCTTAAGTTGATGCTATGTTAGCTAACGTTATTCCTTGTATCAAGACAAACATATTCATTTGCTGTACGAGCTGTCGGGGGAATTTCCAATGAACATGAAACATAATGTTGGTTATTGTCTGCTGGTTCTGCTCAGGACCTCTGCATCAATGATGATTTGGAGTAAGCATGTGTGAGTTGAGTGCTTCTCAAATGGTTTATCTTCAGGAAGAAAAACATTTTTCCATATCACCAAGTCGTGACCCAAATTTTTAAATCATTCAAGTTTATTTCACAGAAAAATAGCACAGTAGACTTGTCTTGTTAATCTGTGTGACTTTGACTAAAACAATCTTGTTTTGTCACCAGAAAAATGGCTACAGCTAAAGCATCTGGTTTTGTTTCCAGAAAAAATAATAACATTTCTGTATTTGTTTTCAGAAAGATGGCTGAAAATATCGGGTTTTGTTGCCCCATTTAGATTTTTAGAAAATATATATTTCCACGTCTGTCCTCAGTCCTCCTCCAACTTGTTAGTCGGTTTGCCTTTTGCTAAAATACTCACTAATAGTCACTAGAAAAATTGCTAAAAATATTTGGTTTTGCTGCCACAATTTGATTTTTATCACCCTAAACTTTTTCTTTTCATGCACACATCTGACTGCGACTCACTGAAAATGACACACAATCCACTTTTATGTCACGACCCAGCAGTTGGGAACCACTGGTCAACTGTATAACAGTTACTGTAATATTTCCATGTCTGTCCAGAGTGATTGACCACTTTGCAAAAATGAAAACGAGACGTTAGTTTACTTCTAAGAAAATTATTCCCTGAACAGACACACAACAGTTGTTCATTTATTCCACTACTGTGGCTTTATTGTTTGGTGTATATTTTATAGTTTTGTGTATCTGAAATAGGATTAGCCACATTGCCATTAATGGAAATTAAATAATATAAAAGAACCCAGAGATGTAGGGGTGCTTTAGTTTTTGTTTTACTTTTGTAGATGTTAAATTTGCAGATGATTACTGCAATATATATTTCAAAGAGATTCATTGCTCTTCCTTTTTGCTTTTACCAGTAGCAGTTTAGAAGTCTGAAGTAAAAAAAAAAGTGCACAAGTAGGTCAAATGAATTAGTTAATTTCAGGTGGTTAATCAAAGATCAATACAACATAATCTGATAGGATTTCATAGTTTAAAGCACTATTTATGTATTTTTTAAGTTAAATAAGTGCTACAAATGTTTTTGCTTGCGCGCTTTGCACGCTTTGCACGCTCACATGAATTATTTGTGCCCCAGTACAGTATTAGGTCTAGTGACGCCCCTGCATCAGACACTGATGCTACGACTATTTTTCTTTAAATGTTACACTTTTCTTTAGTTAGTGGGTACTTGGCAGGAATAAATATTCCATAAAGAGGTCCTTAATTGAAAAAAGTTTGAGACCAACTGATTTCATGCATCGCTGAATGTATTTTTCTCCCCACAAGTTACTGATGGCGGAAGACAAGTGGTACTTTCGCAACGTTGAAATATTACAACATTGGTCTCTAAGTGTCCAACATAACAGAATCAATAGCACTTACATATGAGGGGAGATACTTGAATAAAGTACTCGAAACAAAAAGTTTCAATTATCTAATAGTAGGTATATTGCAGAATGTATTGGCTGCGGAAGCTAACTCACCTGCGCTTCAGTCAGGTTCTTCTCTGGCCCCATCAAGTAGGCAGTGAGGAAAGGCTCTGACGGCCGCAGGTTGCAAAAGAAGCCATAGAGACAAAGCCACAAAGTGGGGTACAACACACACATAGTGGACACAGGACGTTACATGACCTCCGCATTCATTTACCCGACTACTGAGTCTCATGACACGAGTGTCATTTCTTCGTTTGGTAGTCTTTTACTAAGTTCCAGTCTCATACTGCCATCTGCTGGTCAAAATAGAGTACATGACTTTACTGTTAATATTGGAGATTTTATTATGTCAACTAAAAATGTTAATGTTACAAGGGATCAAGCAACTAAAAATTCACAGGTAGCACATTAAATACTTCGATCAAACCAAGAGACAATACCATGAGCACAAAATAGAGGCACGTGTATTATTTTATAAAATAGTGTACACCACAAATGCATTCTCTGTTGCCACGTTAACCACACGTTATATGCACCAAACCGTATTTCAGGTAACTGCTTTAGAATCATAAACAAAGCGTATTAGAACAAAAAGACAGTTGCTTTACAATAATAAAGCTAAACTAATTGCATTAGCATGGAAACTCAGTCCGAGTGAAGCACGGACTGTAGAAAGCTGTGCAACAGTCAAAGCTTTGAAGAGATAGTAGACCTGCATCCGGCATTTCTTACAACTAACTTTTGGTGTCTTTTGCCAGGGTTTCAGTCCTGGCGGTTAATTTTGTCCTAAAAAAAAACAGACAGGACAGAGGAAAAATACAGTTGAGCCTTTAGTAATTTAAGTGCCTAACATTTGCTGTTATCCTTTGCTTTGTTAAAAGTAGCATTAAATCTGAGGTATATATATCTGGAATGTGGCCTTGGATGTAGTTTAAGTTACTAGAGTTAGGATGGATAGGTGGTCTGTTATTGGTGGTTAGCTTAGATTCGAATCTCTGATACAACATCTGTGTGGAGTTTGCATGTTATCATACTCCAGCGTCTCCTCACACCCCAAACACTGGTTCAGCTAACTAGAGACTTTAAATTTTGTTTAGGGTTGAGTGTAAAAAGGTTGTTTTTTTACATGTGCTCTGCAATCAACTCATGTCAAGGCTCAGGTGTCCCCCACCTCTCGCCCTGACTCATCAAGGACTGACTCATCAAGGACAGGCTCATCGTGACCGCAATAATTACAACGGACAATGCATGGATGATGGGAGAGAAACTGCTAAAATAGTTTTTTACACTGTTCTGGTAGTGGTTTACACACGTGCAAAATATATCACATTTCAAAGGGAGCACTGAATGCATACGATTAATCTTTCGCCACTGACAAAGTACTTTCATTAAAGCCTGATGTCGTACTGCCCTAAAAACAAATTTAGGTTATCCATTTGTTTCTCAGTGTCCAGCACCAGTGCAACGTGTTCCAGAGCCACACAAACATTCCAAGGTCAACAGATCAAGCGGATCGCATGTAATCATAGAGGCAGAAGAAGTGATTTTCCATAGTCCATGTTACTACATGGTGAAGTGTCTCGTGTAGTCATATTCTATTGTTGGAATGACAGCCTGGACAAACTTCAGGAAAATAAGAAGGTACCTAGAAAACCACAGTAAAGGGAAACAATTGCATTGTTTGCTAGTGGAACACAGACCATGTCGAAAGGTGAAAAGATTAAAAAAAAAAAAAAACTAAATTTGATCTTTTTGTGCAACAACAACTGAAAAGGATACATATGCACTCCAAGTTCACCACCTCCTTCAGCCACGGTCTCAATGATCTTTTTCATCACTTCAGCATGTCTGGGAAAAGGATACACCATTGTGATGATTTTGAAAAAGTTATTAGATACATTTCTTTGAAAATCAGGAACTTTCAGTTGAGTACGGAGGCGTATAACATTTTGCACATAGTAATTATACAGTGAGGAGCGGAAAGTGTGTCACATGATATGCATTAACTTGGCAATTAAATACATTCCAGCCCAGCCTTTAGTTAGTGGGAGTCATGGCTAGCGATAATGCCAAGACACCGGTGCCTGAAAGCAGACCCTCCTCCGAAAGGATGTATATTGTTAGGATTTTATTAATACTGACTAATATCGATATTCCTTATGGATGCCGATATTTACCTGTACTCTTATTGGTACTACCGGATGTATATTGTTAGGATTTTATTAATACTGACTAATATCGATATTCCTTATGGATGCCGATATTTACCTGTACTCTTATTGGTACTACCGGTATATGTAATTTGGTGTAAACAATGATGTTAAAATTTTCACTTTTATTACCATTGTATTAAAAGAGGAGCGTGTACAATGCAACAACATACCCAACAAAACTTACATAGACAAGATAGCGTAGAAGGGCTTTTTTTTATTTTTTTCGTTCTGCTCAACAGCAAATATAGCAATAAGATAAGTTCCTTCTGCTCACTCTACCTAAATTTCAATTTGAATGTTATTTTGTTTTCTCAAAGGTTCATCAATTCAATAAACATACAATTGTGCCGGATAATCATTATCTTAATTTTACAAATAAAAATTGTGATTCACAATTTTTCCAGGCTCGCATGCACGCACATACTCTTTCACACACACACACACACACACACACACACACACACACACACACACACACACACACACACACACACACACACACACACACACACACACACACGCACGCGCACGCACGCACGCACGCACGCACGCACGGAAATCCCCCCACCCCCAATATTCCTCAACAGATGTACTATTTCTTTAAGTGCAAATATCACAGAATAACTTTAATAAACATATTTGACAAAGCATGATTGTGATTTGTTGATTTCCTTCTATCAGATTCATAGCGTAGCGTGTTTATTTTGAAGCCTGAAAAGTGTGTGATTGGTTTAAGAAAGTGTCTTGACCTGTTTTGATGTCGAATGGACTGTTTACAATAAAAATTAAAAATAAAAATAAATTTCGACTGCCTGCCTACAGTCTTTCATTTCTGTTGAGCTTTTATGCTATCTTACTTACTAAACCAGTCACAGTGACAATATATATTTATGTCATCACTGCACTTTAACTGTAATCATAACACGGAAATGAAGCACCATTCATCTCTAGACAACACACGCAGCAGGCATTTGCTGCAAGGATGTCGTTTCTTCTCACAGCGAAAAACAGTCCTTTCTTGTCAGAAGAACAACTTGCTATGGTTGTGAACCTGATATTTCCATAATGTAGCCTTTGTTTTTTGCCCATTTCTGCTCGCTTGTAGCTCATCAGTAACAAGTGAACTGCAGCTAAGTCAACTGCAGCCAAGTTTCCCCTGCTACGGCCTTATGGTCAAAAAGGACACGCGTGCGTTAATCCTCATTTAAAAAATGTGTGCCGTTATTGAAGTTTATAGTTAACTCGTTATCGCGTTAACTTTGACAGCGCTAATATAATTACAATTAATTCGCATGTTGGGAGGGTGTATATTCAAGCATGTGACATGAAAATAGAGCGCGATAGAGTGACGCCAACCGGATTAGCCGGAGCAATTATTGCTTCAAAGCAACTTTATTATGTAATTTTTCCACTTTCTTGAGTGCATTAATCTTGGCCTGTGGAGTACTGGAACAAAGCGATTGACACCTGAAAGACGGTAGAGGAGGATGCTTGTTAGTCGTGGCTGTGAGTAAAGCAGTGGCTCGCACTTCAATCTGACACTTTTGAATTAAATGTTTTATTGATATTAAAAGAAGGGCTAATTTCATCTTTTTATTTTCACTATTTAAACTTTATATATGTTTTAGTGCGATGTCAGACACATTTGTAAGTAAATATACTGTGTCAAAATTAGGAAAAAAAACTGTACCGTCACATACAGTATACAAGGATGTACTGAAAAAAGGAAGACATGAGATGGCTAAATCCTACCTTGGACTCCAAATGCTTACTAAATGTATCAAAAACCCCAAAATGTATCAAGTTAACTTTGAGTACTAGGGATGTCACGGTATGAACATTTCTTATCACGGTTATTGTGATCAAAATGACCACGATTATGGTTATTATTATCATGGTGATTTTAAATGTGCTCAAAACTTTTAAAAAAAACTACCTATACTGAAATCTTTTAACCAAGTTTTATTTTAAAAAACCCCCACAAACACATTCAAAATGATAATACGTACTTCGAGTAAAAAGTTGAATTTACATATGTACGCAACACAAGCATTATAAACAAAGTAATATGGCAAAAAAAACAAAAACACTTTCGATAAATAAAAATTGTCGTGAAAATTTCGCAAAACTGCACCTTATGGACATAAGACATAACTGCTATTTTTGTCCAGATAGATACAAATAGTGTTCAGATATGAAGTCCAGTCTTAGACATTGGATAGCACAAATATGGGAAGAATAATTAAGATTATTTTTATCAATATTGAAATCACAATTATTAAGGATTATTAATTATGTTTGGTAAAACAGTGTTGGGGTGTGAAAGCTGCACCATCATGCAATTTGTAATATTTGATAAAAAATGGTCTAGATAAACGTTACCTTTATATTTAAAGACTAATATTTGTGTTATTGTTCATTAGTATCAGCATGTCAGCTTTTTTTATTACATGATGCCTTTATCTCTATTTTTAAATTAAAGTATTGTTTCAGTTATGCACATACATTTACATCAGGGGTCTCAAACTTGCGGCCCGCGGGCCAATTGCGGCCCGTGAGACGTTATTTTGCAGCCCGCACTTTGATATGACAATTTAATGTTGGTGCGGCCCGCAAGTTTAATATTAACGGTGCTTGACAGCGTCATCCTTGTTCCCAATTTTCCCGGAAGTTCCCCTGAATTTCAGGGCAACCATTTTCTCGAAATTTCGGCCGATTTTTATCCTATCAACAGTATTCATGGGGCGCCATAATGGCGCTGCCTTTAGCGCCCTCTACATCATGTATGGAGAGCGTGCAAGCCCAATTACATGTTGCAAATGGTTATGCAGTTCGCACGTGTGATATTGCAAGACATTTGATCAACAGCTACACAGGTCACACTGAGGGTGGCCGTAAAAATACTTTGACACTGTTACAAATATGTGCCAGACTGTGAATCCACACCAAACAAGAATGACAAACACATTTCAGGAGAACATCCGCACCGTAATAAAACAAACGCAACAGAACAAATACCCAGAATCCCATTCAGCCATAACTCTTCCGGGCTACAATATACACGCCCCTGCTACCACCAACCCCCCACACCCCCACCCTCCCTACTTGCGTCGGTTGAGGTGGTGTATGTATCCAGGGAGAGATAGGGCTGCAAAGTGTTCTGGGTATTGGTTCTCTTGTGTTTGAGTTGTGTTAGGGTGCGGATGTTCTCCCAAAATGTTTGTCATTCTTGTTTGGTGTGGCTTCAAAGTATGGCCCATATTTGTAACAGTATTAAAGTTGTTTATACAGCCACCCTCAGTGTGACCTGTATGGCTGTTCACCAAGTACGTCTTGCAGCCATTAATATTGTACTGCACAAGTCTCGCACAACATGATCCAAAGCTGTCACTATGGTTATGTGATGTAAAAGCGTACGCGATGACAAGTCGTAGAACAGTAGTCCTTTTATTGAGAGTACGCGAACCCCTGGGGGTACGTGAAGATATGCCACGGAACAGGTAAGATTAATTCAAACTATTCTAAAAAATAGCAGCGATTCATTAATGCTGTATAAATATATTCATTGGATGATACTTCGACAAAATATGAATGTAAGTTCATTAACTGTGAAAAGAAATGCAACATTGCAATGTTCAGTGTTGACAGCTAGATTATGTGGACATGTTTCATAAACATTGATGTTAAAGATATCTTTTTTTGTGAAAAGATGTATAGAATTAAGTTCATGAATCCAGATGGATCTCTATTACAATCCCCAAAGAGGGCAGTTTAAGTTGATTATTACTTTTATGTGTAGAAATCTTTATTTATAATTGAATTACTTGTCTTTCAACAAGTTTTTTAGTTATTTTTGTATATTTTTTTTCAAATAGTACAAGAAAGACCACTACAAATGGGCAATATTTTGCACTTTTATACAATTTAATAAATCAGAAACTGATGACATAGTGCTGTATTATACTTCTTTATCTCTTTTTTCCAACCAAAAATGCTTTGCTCTGATTAAGGGGTACTTGAATTAAAGAAATAAACACAGGGGGTACATCACTGAAAAAAGGTTGAGAACCACTGTTGTAGAGGACGTTAAGGCAGTGCAGTCACGGCAGCCCTTAATAATGTCGGCCGGGTGAAATTTGGGAGAAATTCGGGAAAATGGTTGCACCGGTAGATTGTCGGGAGGTGCACTGAAATTCAGGAGTCTCCCGGAAAAATCATGAGGGTTGGCAAGTATGTTGCTAGGGCGGGAAAGCCATTCATAGAAGGTGAATTCATTAAAAACTGCATGTTAGATTTTTTTAAGAAATCTTTTCTTGCGGCCCATCCTCACCCAGATTCTGCATCCAGTGGCCCCCAGGTAAATTGAGTTTGAGACCCCTGATTTACGTTTACTAATGGGTATACATGTACATACTGTATCTGGATAGATCCATTGGGAATTTGAGCAGAAATTGTATTAATTATACACCATAAAACATTAACAAATTGCTGTGTTACATGAATGATTATTAAAGTAATTACATTGTGGAATGAAAAAAAAACAAGTAATGTCAACATCATAGTGCTTATTTTTTGATATCCAAATAAACCACAAAACAGTTTGGCTAACAAAGATAAAGTTAAATAAACAAGCTTTGTTCTTCAACAATCATATTCTTTAGTGCAACAATTTGGCCAAGAAAAATTAACAGGTAATACCTTTCACTCTGAGTGTTACACAAGCCTCCTCTCTTCCTGTTTTTAGATCTCTCTTAAAAACATACTTTTATTCTTTGGCTTTTAACACTAAGTGATATCCATCCTGCAATGGCGCCCCATTATACACCTGCTGTGAACCTGTTTTTATGTTTTATTTATTTATCTTTTATCATGTTCTGTTTGTGTTGTGTTGTTTGCTCGGTCCTCGTATTATCTTTTAACCTGCCCATTGTACAGCACTTTTCATTTTAAATGTGCTTTATAAATAAAGTTGATTTGATTTGACTTATAATACACCATCTTTGTTCCTCAACGACAACTCTGCCTGCGTTCAGTTCGATGTGATGACACAACTTTTTAGCTAATATCGATGTTATTGGAACACTAACAATGTTAGTAGTTAAAGTGAAGGATGAGTGACCAGACCAGTCAACAAAATTAAGACTTTATAAACAAATTGTTAAAACGTTCCCGACACATCACATGCTGCATGGTAACTCAGTCCAAGCAGCTGACGGACGGCCGCAAGTTGCACTTTTGATATGAAACCGCAACATCAAATATTTTTTCTCCTCCAACAGCATTGCGCTCTTAAACGCACAGAGATTGAAATTAAGTGCAACGAAGCAATTGTATAGGTCAGTGGTTCTCAAATGGGGGTACGCGTACCCCTGGGGGTACTTGAAGGTATGCCAAGGGGTATGTGAGATTTTTTTTTAATATTATAAAAATGACAACAATTCAAAAATCCTTTATAAATATATTTATTGAATAATACTTCAACAAAATATGAATGTAAGTTCATAAACTGTGAAAAGAAATGTGACAATGCAATATTCAGTGTTGACAGGTAGATTTTTTTGTGGACATGTTCCATAAATATTGATGTTAAAGATTTATTTTTTTGTGAATAAATGTTTAGAATTATGTTAATGAATCCAGATGGATCTCTATTACAATCCCCAAAGAGGGCGCTTTAAGTTGATGATTACTTCTATGTGTAGAAATTGTATTTATAATAGAAACACTTGTTTTTTTTTCAACAAGTTTTTCTTTATTTGTATATCTTTTTTTCCAAATAGTTTAAGAAAGACCACTACAAATGAGCAATATTTTGCACTGTTATACAATTTAATAAATCAGAAACTGATGACATAGTGCTGTATTTTACTTCCTTATCCCTTATCAACCAAAAATGTTTTGCTCTGATTAGGGGGTACTTAAATTAAAAAAATGTTCGCGGGGGTACATCACTGAAAAAAGGTCAAGAACCACTGGTATAGGTATTAATTAATTATACTCAGTTTACTTAGAGGGAATATTTTTAAAGCAAAGTCTATGTAGTCGCCGCCACATTTTCTTGAGCCTAACGGCACTAATGGGCATGCGCTGTGGCACTCCAGTTTTCAGGAAAGTAAGGAGTGTTGAGTAAAATTAATTGATAAATGACGGTATTATTGATGGTCTGGAATTGATAAATACTACCAGATCCCTTGACTCTGGCTCTTTGTATTTGGTGAAGTATGTCTACTATGAGCAGTGTACATTAACAGGTATCACTCCTGTTTATTTTTGTCCCACAATTCTACTGACCTGCAGGGGTGAACAGAGCACATGGCTGGCGGGGGAAGGTTTGGATGGTTCTCAATGGTGACAGTCTTTTTCACATGGTCCTGGCTGATGTCCTCATACATTTGCTCCACAGACAGAGGCTGCCTGTCCTGAAAGATACCACAACAACTTGATCAAAGTAGAAATACATTGTGTATCGTTCAAGACAATAATGCCCAAGCTTTGCTCCAGCACACCTTAACATGGTTGAGAAATAAGTTAACAAGTGTAAAATAAGTGAAAGAGCTAGGATTGAATGTGAACAACAATACAATAATGTACAGTGCACATAGCAGACAGTTACATACTTCTCCATATCCAAAGAGCCAGAGTCGAGGGGTCTGGTAGTATTTATCATATGTAATGTAAAGGTCATATGTTCTCGTTTGAAGGATAGCATCTTCATTTCCAGGCTCAACTTTAGCTTTGGCTTCCAACAATTTACTGGTGTCCAAGGTTGCCTGGAGAGAAGACACAGTGAGAGCACCTCGACAACTAACCTTTCACACAAAGTGAAACAAGCAAGGTTACCTCATCAGTTTCCAGTAAGCCACTTTCTTCATATTCTGCAAGGACGACACAAGCGCAAAGACAGTGCAACAATGAGACTTGATAAAAGAACATCATTTAAATTTATGCACCACCTAGGGGAGTAACAGTATACTAAAACCACGGTTCGGCACATATCTTGGTTTTAAAGTAGCGGTTCGGTTCGATTTTAGTTCCAAAACATAATATATTACTTGGCTTTGGGCAAAAAAACGTTCTTTTTTTTTTTTTAAAGGAAACATAAAAACTGTAAACTACCATCTCCAATGAATCGAACTTTTAGAGAAGGAACGTTTCATATTGCCTGAAGTGCAGCACTGTTCCAGCTCTACTGAACAATGGTGGCAGTCTTGTCTTATCCACTAAATATTTGACGCTACGTATTTCACGGGATGGCACAATTTTCAAAAACATGAGTCTAATAACGGAAGTGGGTCTCGATTGTCATTGGCACTATTGCTAGCAATGACTGCCACTAGCCAAACACTGGACTATATTGGACAGTGGTAGCCCGGATTTTGAATGCCCCACTTTTTGTATGATTTGGTTTTCGGGTAAAAAAAAATTTTGCCAAACTTTTGCCCTAGTTGTTGTATACTAGTATACAAACAAGATTGTTTGCTAGTGTATAATTTTTTGGAATTGTGTCCCCAAACAAAATCCCATTTGTTGGTGAATCAGTATCTGTGATTTTCTTATAGAGTATGACTGCAAAATAAGCCAGTGGCCAAAGACAGTTGTCAGTGCCAATACCCTGATAAAGAAGGTGAGAAAACAATTAAATCCATTAAAATAACTTGTAGCAAAGTACATTGGTGTCCGTATAGCTCTACTCTACTCTCCTCTCCTCCCTCAGTAGGTGTGCATTACATGTTAATTTAACCATTTTTTTGTCATTTATATTTAGTTTGCATTATTTTCTGCATATACATATTTTGTTCTGTATAAAACATGTGAATAATTGGACTTGCAATATTTTAATTGTTTTCGTATAATTTGGATTGCTTTTAGTTTGGCCGACGTGGCTCAGATGGTAGAGCGGCCGGCCAGAAACTTGAGGGTTCCTGGTTCGAATCCAACTTCCGCCATCCTCATCACTGCCTTAGTGTCTTTGGGGAAGACACTTCACCCACCTTGCTCCTAGTGCCACCCACACTGGTATAAATATAGCGTAAATGTAGATAATGAGTTTCTTCCTACTGTAAAGCGCTTTGAGTCAGTAGAGAAATAGCTGTATAAATATAAAACTCTCTTCACTTTGAACTAGGAATTTCAAACTCCCGGCTTGTGAGACAATTGGAGCCCCCGAGACAATATTTTGCTACCCCCACCTTAATATAAAAGACTAATGTTAGTGCGGCCCACAAGTTTGATATGAATTGCACTTTACTGTGTTGTGTGTGTGTGGTGCTCAATAAACCAACTAATCACGGTGTGGTATATGTGGTATCAGAAAACACGATGAGCAGGAAAACACGGGTTGCCAGGATGAGCAGGAAGGCGCACAGTGTCCGCCAGCAATAACAGTCCCCAAAAACCCGGACCAATTATATGGTCAAACCATTTGTAGGCCATTATTCTTGATTTGCATCGCGCTATTTGCATTGTAATTGCATTTACGATGTATATTTTTATGTGATTTAATTTGTCATTTATTACTACATTACAACAAGACAGTGTCATTTCCCCTTCTTTTTCGAGTAACAGCACAGTGGATAACATTCCGAGAGCAGTCCCCTTTTTGCACATGCAATCCCGGTATGAAATGCCATGGTGTTCATGTCATTATGAAAGACTACATTTAGCAGACTCAGGAAATTAAGTTCTCCGAGCATCGAGACATTCTCTGTGCATTGGCAAGTCACGAAAGTGGCACCAAGTGGAATAAAAATATATTCCACATTCCCAAACATATATTTAATTATTTTCTTATCAATTCTTAATTTGTTCATGTAGTTTTCATCTTGTGTTGAAAATAAATATGAAGACATTTGAAAAAATTTGAATTTTTTCAACAAAGCTTTTCTTGTGGAATACTTGATGCGGCTCGGTCCCACAGAGACTCTGCCTGGGTGCCTCCAGCGGCATTACTGATGCCACATTAAAATTACTGATGACAATTGAGGTAGTATTGTATATTGGCTAGATGCGTGACGCAAGGCACACTTCCAAACCCTTTCTCAATGTGTACTTAGTGCTAAATATGTATGCCTGTGTACCAAAAAGTACGATTACAAATGCACATACCCTTGCACCCGTATTACCTTCCATATCCGCTGCCTCTCCATCTTCATCATCTTCATCATCATCACAACTTGCTGCAGATCCGGTATTCATATTATTGTCCTGAAATCAAGTCAATATACTGAAACATAGCTAGCATTTCATATTAAATACCAAACAAAAACAGAAAAACTTTTAAATACCTTATTATTGTCCAGGGAAATTTCCTGTACAGCGTCCATGACACCTATCACACCTAGAAACAATGAACACTAAAGTTATGAACTTATTCTAACAAAGACTATTCCAAACATAAAGCCAGATATCAAAAGGTATTAAGTCCTTAGTCTTTCTTTAGATTGGCAAATGAGTCTTATCTGTACTGTTAAGTTCAAATTTGAATGACAATAAAAAAGGAAGTCTAAGTTAAAATGCTGTAACCAATTTTAGGGATTGTCAAACAAGAACATAGCGAAAGTCGAACGTGCTTAAGCATCAAGCCCCAGTCCAATGTGTTGTTCTTGTCACTACAAGCTGCCCACTTAAAGTAATGTGGACATACATGGCCAAATGCATTGGTCGACATGAAATTTGAGAGCAAAATAAGAGGTAACTTCTATGGAAAATCGGTCCATTTATGTCGACATGTGTAGCAGACGGCGTAATGTCAATTTTATCATTATCGCTTAGCAAAGTAAAATGACAACAGCAACATAATACTGTCTAGTTATACAGCATTAAAAAGCGCACATAGGTACTTCCTGTTCAGCGCAACGTAAGCATAAAAAAACACAATTGGCAGTCGATACCTTCTAACAAATGCACTGACCAAATGCACCCATTACATTTGTTTTAGCCTTGTTAGACATTGAAGAACAAAGATTAGCAGATTTACTCAAGCTTTACAGCATCCCGTCATACGTACAAGAGATATATTAAATAAGAGTATTACATACAGTATAAGAAAAGAGATTAATGACTGTATATAAAACCTAATGGAGGTCTTTAGATGTTTATTTAACAGCTTTATAGGCGGAATACAGTGGCTCCCATTCGCTCCATTGTAAGTGGACTTTTGATCACATTTATTTAATATTTAGAATTTTAAAAAAAAAACATACATCATCATGTCTCTCATGATGATTGTGAACAATAGGCAAAATTAAAAAAAACTGCAGTTCCCTTTAAACAAATGGGTTATTCATAGAAAAATAACTTAAATGGTCTTTAAATAGAAATGGAAAAATTCAAGAAAAAACCTTTAGCTGTTAACTGGCTGTCAAGCTTATTAGCACAATAAACACACGACAGGACTGCTTGTATAGGAGATTACATTAGAGATATCAATGTCAGAACAGGACACCCCTCGTGCAAAAAAAAACACTATGTATGCCAGTACAAAACTGGTTTAGAGATCATTTCAGGAACAAAAAGTTTTATCCACAAACTCAAACATTTGAAGAAAAAGTTCCTGTCGAGGTTTTTCAAGCAACGATGTTTCTGAGAAGTTGACTTTGAGAAACTGCACTAGGACCTTGAGACCGAGAGGGCAAACATCTTAAAGACAATCAAGTTAGTCCCAGTTGTTGCAATTCAACTCCTCAGATAATAAGAAGGTACATTCAAAAAGATTGAAATATAAAAAAAACCCTTTTTCGTCATTAACTTAGTAGGTAAATTCCATCTTCCAATCTGTACCAAATGTTCAGTCACATCGTCATCGTCATACCTGCGAGTTCGCATTGTGGGTGAAATCCATCCCGCGAAGCACGTGAGCCGCAAAGGTGTGACACTATCTCTAGCGAGGTGTACTAACTAGGGTTGTGCCGATCCGATATTTGGATCGGATCGGCCGCCGATATTTGCCAAAAAATGCGTATCGGCAAGGCATGGGAAAATGCCGATCCAGATCTAGTTTTAAAAAATCCGGTCCGTGTTTTCCAACGCACCGATTTAAATAATACATTCTACTCTTCTGCTGCTCCCTACGCTCCGTTACGCATTTTCCAGCACACCTTCAACACATCCACAGGTCTGTGTTCTAACTGTTAAGACGGCCGTGTGAATTAAAAGTTACGGTACAAATGTCAGCTGTGTGGGATGATATTACCCTACAAAACAAAAAAGATGAAGAGGTGGCGTGCAAAACATGCCACATTAAAGTCAAGCGTGGTGGTAAAGTTGTAAAACATTTTAATGACTCTTGAGAGTTAGAGGCTTTTTAGCACTCATCATTAATGAACACAGGAGCAGGCTGACACCTGAGCATCTTAAAGTGCTCGTCTTTGTTAGAAGAATCTCCCCATTATGCATGGACTTCAATTGTTTGCCCGCCCCTGACTGGGGCAAACAATTGAAAGGAGTGTGTAGATAGTTTTTCTTTTTTTTTTTTTTTTTTAAGTGTACACTTGTTCAAGAGCAAGTATTGATGCTGAGTTATAAACATTTTATCCCACTCAGGTTGTTTGTGTGTTTTGCTTTTTTTAAATAATGTTTACAGCATTATTTGGACTTTATACTGTTCCCTTTTTTCTGTTTAATGATACCATTTCTGTTTGTCATGTATATTTTTTTCTATTTTGTGTTTATCCTTGAATACCAACCATTGTGTATTATTCAAACTCACCTAATTCAGCTGGCTAGTTGTTATAAAGAGTACTAAAACCCTTTTCAACATAAATCTGACAACTAAGTAGGCTAAATAACTTTAAACTTTAATACATGCTCGGATAGGCCAGTATCGGCCAGTGTCGGTATCGGATCGGAAGTGCAAAAACAATATCGGATCGGATCGGAAGTGCAAAAACCTGGATCGTGACATCCCTAGTACTAACGAGATTTGAATGAAGCCAGTATATTTTCAAAATGCTGTCTTTCAACATCTATGCTAGTACTGGCCATATTTTTGTTATCTTCTTTCTTCTGTGCCCGGTACAACAATTTTAAGATGCACTTGTGTAGACAGGGGATTTCTGGGGGTTACTTTGACATACAGTATAGTATGTTGACTTCTCCTTCTGTAGGCCATAATATTCACTGGCTGGTTTGCATGGTGAAGAGAAGTCAGTAACACATATTTTATTTTAAAAATCTATTCGTTTGCACTCAATAATATTTTACTAATTTTGTTGGGAAGATGTTTCCACATGGCTGAGATGATTAAGGAACGACAGGACACGCTGCTGTGACACACCCTCCCATCGCGCACTTTTGGCCGTATAAAATCTCGCTATCAGCCCTGGTGATACTTGCGGGAATTTAGACATGGCGCGTGCTGGCAAGCGCCGCCCAGTAGGTGTAGTGCTGCTTTTGCAAAGGTAATGATCCTTCAGCAGGTTCTACACTAAAACTATGACTAAAATGACAACTTTTAATTCTTTCATTTAGTCAAGTATGATGTCTTCTTGGCCCTGCACCAACTGGTTTAATTGTGAAAATCTTAAGTCAAAAACAGGCCTACTAATTACAGCAGTCACAGCAAGAAGATCAGCTCTCATCTAAGAGAAATGAAATCGTTATTAAAACACTCTTCAAGGACAACATAATTATTACACTTATTTAGTCATATAACACAGGGGTCCCCAACCTTTTTGTATCCGCGGACCGGTCAACGCTTAATAATCTGTCCCGCGGCCCGGGGGTGTCCTTTTTTTTTTTTTTTGTATTATTTTTTTTTTCTTCTTTGTCAGGAAAAAGGGACGTTTTTGTCATGAAAAAGGGAGGTTTTTGTGGTTGGTGCACTAATTGTAAGTGTATATTGTGTTTTTTATGTTGATTTAATAAAAAATTTAAAAAAAATCTTTTTTTTTTTTTTAATAACAAATTCTTCTGCGGCCCAGTACCAATCGGGCCGCGGCCCGGTACCGGGCCACGGCCCGGTGGTTGGGGACCACTGATACAACACACTCGACACAATAATGAATGCCACTGTTTACAAATGAGGCTGTCAAGCGCATTGCATAACTATTAGTGTTCAGACACCAACGTAGTCATTCTTTTTAAAACAATTTCATTCACATACACCTTATGACTAAAGATGTCCGATGATGGCTTTTTTGCCAATATCCGATATTCCGATATTGTCCAACTCTTAATTACCGATACCGATATCAACCGATACAGATATATACAGTCGTGGAATTAACACATTATTATGCCTAATTTTGTTGTGATGCCTCACTGGATGCATTAAACAATGTAACAAGGTTTTCCAATATAAATCAACGCAAGTTATGGAAAAAAATGCCAACATGGCAGTGCCATGTTTTTTTTTTTTTTTTTAACATGCCTCAAAACAGCATCTTGGAGGGGCAGGAGGGTGTGTATATTGTATCATCCAGGCAGAGTTAGTGCTTAAGGGGTTTTGGGTATTTGTTTTGTTGTTTATGTTGTGTTACGGTGCAGATGTTCTCCCGAAATGCGTTGCATTCACCTGTGTGTGTGTGTGTGTGTGTGTGTGTGTGTGTGTGTGTGTGTGTGTGTGTGTGTGTGTGTAAAGCCGTAGATATTATGTGACTGGGCTGGCACAAAAAGGCAGTGCCTTTCAGGTTTATTGGCGCTCTGAACTTCTCCCTACGTCTGTGTACACAGCGGCGTTTTAAAAAGTCATGAATTTTACTTTTTGAAACAGTTACCAATAATTATGAAACAGATATCGATAATTTCCGATATTATATTTTAACGCAATTATCTGCCAATAATATCGGCAGTCCGATATTTTCGGACATCCCAGTTAACATACCCCACTGAGAACGTAGGAGCTAAATGATTCTAACACTAATAATAAAACCAACACAGTAGAGTAACATGTCCCACTTGTCAGATGTGCCTTGACTTAAATTTACCCTAAAAACAGAAAACAGAGACGTCAACTGCTGCACAAACAATTGGTGCATTCTCATCGTCGTTAGATTTGGAAATCAGTTTGATAATTTAGCCTCAGTCATTTTAATATAGCTGCAGATTGAAAAGTAAGTCAACAGATAAGCAATATCATCAGACCTGCATGGTGGTAAGTGTCCACCCAGCCCCCGTCACCGTCATCTTCCTCGATAATGGCCTCCAACTCATCCGAGTATTCCATCTGTTTACAGCGCTTATAACATGGAACTGTAAAACCACAGAGAGAAGTGCAAACAATCAGAATGCTAAAAGCATTTATCAAAAAAAGATGGAGCTGAAGAGGTGCCATCAGAAAAACTGTTAATATTCTGCTTCGCCTTACTGGAAAGAACCCATACAGGGTTTAATATTTATATTTCACTTCATTATTACTGTATTTTCTAAGCATGTACTAGAGCTGAACAATTAATTGTATTTGCATAATCGCGATGTGACAAAAAGCAGTTTAATAGCCACAAAGGCTGCAGTCATGTGACAACCGAGCAAGCAGGCAGAAAAGTATACTTTGTAATATTTTGTGTGGTTTTGGGCTACAATGATTACCCGTATCAAAACTTAAAGGACTTCAACATTTCCCCAACAGTATCAAATAAAAGACTTTAAAAATTTTAAAATATAGTCAAACAATTTTGAGAAACATAAATGCTATTAAATATTTTTCATAAAGTGTTCAACCCTAACATGTAACGTCTTTACAAATGCTTACTTTGATTTTAAATATGCTTACAAATGTTTTTTGATTTGTTTTAAGGCTTTGGGGAGGGACTATGTTGGTACATTTGTAGGTACTGATCAAATTTTTTCGGTAATGCCAAAGCAATTCACTGAAATCAAACGGTACAATGTTCCAATATCTTTGTTACAAATGAAGTCCTGCCCTGAAGCAGGCACCGACTCAAGCAATTGCCAAGCAAACAGGCATATTTGTAGGTCTGCCACTCACTAATGTGCATGCCAACAAAGAAAAGCATGTCCGATAGAAAACATGCCCCACTTTTCAAAACGCGCTAGTTTGATGCAATTGCATATGCCACACACATGCTACTGATTACATCACCGATCTTACATCATAACTCCAAATTTGGTAATCAAACGTACAACTAAGATGCACGTTACAAAACTACAGAATACTGCTTTGTCGGGCTTAATAAAAGACAAGACTGACAAATTCAACTTAATGTCAAACAATACTTCTTGACTACAGCAACACAATGAGGACAAACTGAAATTAATGCATTAGACTTAAGAGTTATAAGAAAACGATATACCAACTAAACATCACAGTTAACAATATGAGCTTAGTGGTAAATAAAAAAGAAAAATCATTTGTTATTAAACAAATTAACATTTAATACAACATGAACACACACAAAAGTACCAAAAATTGGTACCGTAGAGTACTGGTATCTGTTCCCTTCTACCAGTACTGTGTGGGTATAAATGTGAAAGGTTACGGTAAGTAAGGTTAAGTTATGAAGGTTTAATCTGATGTTTAAAGTGGGTGGTAGCTATTTTGCTGATTTTCACAAATTGCTCTTGGTTTTAGCACATAAAAGTTGGGATGGAGGATGAAACACTAACTTGTGATATATATACCTGTTACGCAGGTAGAGTGTTTTGGATATAGAATAGAATAGGTGTCTGCTAAAGTTCTTTTAATTGGATCAGTGACCTGCAAAATTTTGAGAAAACACTGGTCTTACCATTGCGTGTCAGGAGAAATTGCTTGTCAGGGGGCAAATACGGCTTTACTTTAACTTCTTCCCCACTGGCCCTGCGGGAACATTTTGTGTCATTAGTTTCATTTACTGAATAAGGTTATTTCATTGTACTTTTACTGTGACCAAACTAATCAATCAAACTAAGGCTGAATCTTGACTCTCCTCCTTACCTCTTGTCTGTCGGCTTTGCAAGTTCACGTCAAGCATCTGGTGCTTGACGTGAACTCTCTTGTAAGTGCCCAGGAGTGTATAGGCCCCAAAACCATGTGTGGTCCAAACCAAACGTTTTCAAACAATTGTATATAAAATGTATAAGGAACTAGTTTAAATATTGTGTTGATATTACTGAACTGCAATAGCACTACCTATGAATGAATGTAAAAATGTACCACAGTACATGTAATCGGTATAGGACAATTTCACTCATGGATGATCGGTATTGGAATCGGGAGCATAAAACTCTGATGAAAACATCTCTTGTGTATATTGTGTGGGGTGCCCACATCTGCAAGACCCTCCAAGATTTCAAATTGTATCCCATTAGGTTGAGTTTTTTCTTGCCCCGATGTGGGATCTGAGCAGAGGATGTCGTCGTGGCTTGTGCAGCCTTTTGAGTCACTTGTGATCTAGGGCTAAATGTATAAACTTTGATTGATTGATTGATGATTTCTAGTAAGTTTACTGCCTTTGTCACATACACCAAACAGCTTGAGGTGATCAAGTACCAAGAAGGGAGTGGCGTATATTTTCTAGAGAATATTGTTTTTTATTACTTGATCTTTCCCCCAAGTTTTAAGGGGTAGGGCAAAGGGGAAGGAATAAGGGCTAAAATTTAGATTCAGCCTTAATCTAAACTAGGGCTGCAACTAACGATTAATTTGATAATCCATTAATCTGTCGATTATTACTTCGATTGGTCGATTAATAATCGGATAAAAGAGACAAACTACATTTCTATCCTTTCCAATACTTTATTTTAAAAAACAGCATACTTAGACTTAGACAAACTTTAATAATCCACAAGGTAAATTGTTCTGTCACTATGTCCTTTCAACTTGCCAAATAAAACAAGGCAAGTGTTACAAAAATGTTTTTTTTTTTTTTTTATAAAGTGCACCATTGTCATGCACAATAGCAATAATTTTGCTTAGGGTAATTTCAAACCTGTCTACTACCTATTCCAACCACTCTGCAATGTTGGATGCTGAATGTCTTTCCTCTAGTGGCGTGGTCGTAAGGCAGATTGACTTCATGTTCCATTCGTCTCCAATGTAGTGGCATGTATTGCCAAGATAGGCTTCCGTGGCTACACTTGTCCACACATCAGTAGTGAAAGCAATTTGCTCTGGGTGGCTTTTATGTCAGTCTGTACTGCTTGGAATGTCTGCTCGTACTTCCTCTCCATCAGTTTGGTAAAATGGTTCCTCGAGGGAAGAGTTTAACCAGGACTGAGGACGTGAATCATTTGTCTAAAACCTTCATCCTCCACCATTGATAGTGGCCTCATGTCAGTTAGCAACATATTCAGGTAGCATCAGTCAATGCAACCGCATGCTGTGGTGTGCAGACCTTCCTTTGTACCAGGTCTCTAATGCTGTCTTGTTTCTTTCTATAATGAGAGAAACCATATTATGAATGTGTATAGTTGCAACATTTACATGTAACTCAATACATACCCAGTTGATTTAATTATTCATTTCTGACGTAAAAAACAAATACGCAATCACATTAAAAAAAACAGCTAAATTAAATTAATGGACTTTGGAGTTGCAGAATACACCAATAATGACACAGAAATGTAACTCAACAGATCAGAACTGGGTCAGATATAGTACACATTTCTGTTCTGAATAATAAAGGATTCACTTTAGGCTGCCTCTGAATAATAGCATGAAATATTCCAGCACCTTCATAACGTTTAGTTATACTAAAGTGTCTCTCAAATCTAAATATATTTATATGGCTTTTTGGGGCCCGGCTACATCGATCCATTATGAAACGAACCTGAGATATTTCTGTCCGTTAAGTTTATTTCCAAATTTTTAACCGTGCGTTTTCGCTCTCAAAACAGAGTCAAATGTGCCGCAAACATTATCAGCCCCACGTTGCAAGAAAGGGATAACATTAACGTTACTCACAAAAAAAGAGCTACCGTGCTAAACTCATGAATTCCTTTTGCCACTCATAACAACACAGAAAATGTAGTCGTCCGCTCTCCAACACGTTCCTAACACTGAAAGTTAATACACAACAGTTGCTGCAGCACTGCCTTAAAAAAAATCTCGGACACAACGGATCAATTTATCCGGACTCTGGACTTAAAGTTACGTACCGTGAGTTCTTCCCTTCATTCATGGCTCCCACATGTTTTCCTCTTCAGGCGCTCCTGCTCAGTGTCTCCATGCCACGCGAGGTCCGTGCTGCACATTTTGCAGGAAACTGTCTTTTTTTAAGTCATTAAAGTAAATTGTTCCGACACTTCAGACGACTTAGGTCGTACACTTTTCTCCATTGAAGCTATAACCTCAAGATGTTTCTCCGCTGAACTATCCGTAATGTTTCTTTGCGCCATTTTTGAGACGGCGTGGTCACGTGAGCTGCACATGACACATCATTGGCTGGCTCACTGCCACCACATGAGATGTAGCCCCAGCGCCGCGCTAGCGCTGTTTTGTACTTATTTTGATTATTGTTTTTCAGCTGTTCGTAAATGTTGCAGTTTATAAATAAAGGTTCAGGGGGGAAAAAAAATTATAAAAAATAAAATAAATACATTTATTTAAAAAAGTCTCCGTGCATGCGCATTGCATACATCCAACGAATCGATGTCTAAATTAATCGCCAACTATTTTTATAATCGATTTTTATCGATTTAATCAATTAGTTGTTGCAGCCTTAATCTAAACCAGTTAAATTATTCACTGTCAGTGCAGCAATAGTAAATATAACTTTATAAAACCTGTGTGCTTAAATGTGCTGTTGAAAATTAAAGTGATCAGGCTGCATGGTTCCTGAGGTTTCTCCAGCAGAGCATTGCACTATTATGTGAAATTTAACAATGTTGACATAACAGTGGAATGCACATTTCTGAGTCACACCCACCAAATATATCAATGACGTGTTAGGCTTTATCACAGTCAACTGATAAAGTGAGATCACAAGATTTAAAGGCCTACTGAAACCCACTGCTACCGAGCACGCAGTCTGATAGTTTATATATCAATGATGAAATATTAACATTGCAACACATGCCAATACGGCCGGTTTAGTTTACTAAATTACAATTTTAAATTTCCCGCGGAGTTTCTTGTTGAAACATCGCGGAATGATGACGCGTATCATGACGCGTGCGCGTGACGTCTCGGGTTGGAGGGGACATATTAGCCCAGCACCACACACGGCTAAAAGTAGTCTCTTTTCATCGCATAATTACACAGTAATTTGGACATCTGTTTTGCTGAATCTTTTGCAATTTGTTCAATTAATAATGGAGACTATAAAGAATAATGGTGTTGGTGGAAAGCGGTGGATTGCAGCTGCCTTTAGCACCGAAACACAGTCTGTGTTTCTTTGTTGTGAAGCTTCAACACAGAGCGGTCAAGCAAACATTTTTCTCTACGTCAAACAGCAAGTTTTTGGATGGGAAAATTGTGATATTAAGTCGGCTCTTACTGGAGACTTCAGTGGATTATGGGACTGCCTCCTGCAGCTCAAAAAGGCAGCTGTGATCTAGGCTCCTCCATTGGCTTCTCTGAGAGACACTGGCGTCCACCGCAGCCACCCGACTTTCAGGTATGACTTTACAATCACACTAAAACACTATTAAAACAATAAGCAGATAAGGGATCTTCCAGAATTATCCTAGTAAATGTGTCTAATGACATCTGAAACGGTCCCACTTTTTTATTTTTTTTTGTGCTTCACTCTAACTTTCTTAATCAACGAATCATTCATCCTTGCTGAAATTAATGGGGAAATTGTCGCTTTCTCGGTCCGAATAGCTCTTGCTGCTGCTTATAAACAATGTGAGGATGTGAGGACCCCTCACACCGGTGACGTCACGCGCACATCGTCTGCTACTTCCGGTAAAGGCAAGACTTTTTTTATTAGCGACCAAAAGTTGCTAACTTTATCGATGATGTTCTCTACAAAATCCTTTCAGCAAAAATATGGCAATATCGCGAAAGTATCAAGTATGACACATAGAATGGACCATACTTTCCCCGTTAAAATAAGAAAATCTCATTTCAGTAGGCCTTTAATACAATGGTACCTCGATTTCCATTGAAAATGGTCCAAAGAAAACCGAATCATACAAAAACAAAAGCATTTGTTTAAAAAAATAATTATGTAAATCCAAATAATCCGTTCCTGACACCAAATATTAACATAAAGCAGATTTATATATTGAAAAAGAAAAAAAAACTGTGCAAATACATACAAATGACAATTGAAATGGACAAATTAACATTTAACATTACTTTTACCACTGATGAGTGCTTGGCAAACGCGGGCAATGAGAGTGGGAAGAGTGGAGAGCCAAGCTGAGCCAACATTGTAAGAGCGGTTTGAAGTAGTGTATTTCATTATATTACCATATCATACCTATACAATTAACATGTCACATTACAGTGTACACTGTATGTTAGACGGAATAGACACACTTTGTTGCATCTCCTGTTGCCTTTTTGCTGGCCTTTATCTTCAAGTTCTACAAATGATTTTGCTGTGTGAACATGATCAAAGAAATGTTTTCCTGTAGTTTCCAGTAAATGTATTTATTTTATTTTATTCTATGGGAAGTAGTTAAGATGGGGGGCTTCACGGTGGCAGAGGGGTTAGTGCGTCTGCCTCACAATACGAAGGTCCTGAGTAGTCCTGGGTTCGATGTTTGCATGTTCTCCCCGTGAATGCATTGGTTCCCTCCGGGTACTCCGGCTTCCTCCCACCATCAAAGACATGCACCTAGGGATAGGTTGATTGGCAACACTAAATTAGCCCTAGTGTGTGAATGTAAGTGTGAATGTTGTCTGTCTATCTGTGATGGCCCTGCGATGAGGTGGCGACTTGTCCCGATTGTAGCTGAGATAGGCACCAGCGCCCCCCGCAACCCCAAAGGGGATAAGCGGTAGAAAATGGATGGATGGAAGTTAAGATGGGGAATATTGTTTATTGTCATAATGCGTGTACACTGCTGTGTCTGCTGCTTTGTATATTGCATTTATTTCAAAATGTATTCCTGGTAAGCAGTCCCTATTTTTAATCAAATAAATCAAGTTTCCAATTATAATTACAGTCGCCCCTTGCAACAGCCTGCATTGATCTTTGTGGCTCCACTCTTATCGCAGATTTTTTTAAATCACATTCTTTTCCATGCTCTAGTCAAATATCGACATGGCAATACTTGCTATACTTATTGAATTAAAAAAGACATTACAAATGTTTTTAGGTTGTGTTTTGGGCTGCTTATAGCTCAAGGACAACTTCCACATTTTTGTTCCCCGAAATGTTGCTGTAACGCGACCTTGACTGGTGGGGTTAGTGGCAACAAGGCAGTACAAAAAGTCAACAGTTAAGTAGAGGGCTTATCTTGTTTTTTCTTACATATAAGTGGCAAGAAACTTGACCGCTTTCTGCATAATTACGATAAATAAAACTTTTGACTTTCATTGTTTTTGACTCAGTTTGTCCAATTAATTATTACTATCATCTATAGTAGGGATGAGCGACTGGACGAAAAAGTATATCTCAATATATTTTTACTTAAACTTGATATTCAATATATACATCTCCATATAGTTTCCGGTGAAAGTATACATATAAAGATATTCATTTTTGAGCGAGATTAACTCAAATTGAAGCAATGACAACTGTACTGTAAACAGTTAGTGGCACTTTTATTAACCCCAGTTAGTCAAGATGGGTATTAACAGCACAGAAAATAAACTGTTTAAGTTGCACAGAATTACATAACATAAATAAAATAGAAAAATATTATTTCCACGTAAAATAAATAACATAGCTGTGCAAAAAGTCAGATAAAAAATAAACTTGCAGGCAGGCACTTTTTAATTTCCAGTTGACGATGTATTGGACTGTCACACAGGTACGGTTCTGGTCAGCGCCGAATAAATTACTTTACTTAATCGTGCAGCTATAATCTTCCTCACAATTTTTGGCAGCATTTCTCGTGCGACTCTTGGCAACTCGAGAACAGTTTTGCTTTGGCCTTACATGGTAAACAACTCAAATTAATGTTTTATCCAGACGCATACATTTGTCCAAATGTGGCCAAGTCGACGCATTGTAGGTTTCCTGGACGTCGTCTACATCGTTAAAAGAAAAATGGAAAGAAGAAAATCCCTCTACATTCTTCTACTAGTTTTTTTAAATATATAAATCCCTCGCTTGAATATACCCTCTTCTCTTCTACAACTTTCTCATCATCATTTGGGATGTCTGTTGTGATTTCCCTTCCTGGTTCCATGACCTGCCCTATGTTACCCTAATGTCAACCAATCATAAATCATCAAAGTAAAAAATCAACCAATCATGGATGTTCTTTTACGTGCAAGCCGGGGACAACAAGGAACACAACAAATAAGCTTGTGTTTGGAATTTTAACGGGAAATAAAAATATATCAATATTACGATATTTTAATAATTCATATCTTATTTAAAAATGTATCGCTATATCTTACAAACTCGATATATCGCCCAGCCCTAATCTACAGTACATATATAAAACGTGTATTATTTGGTGCTACATACATTTATGAACTATGTAGAATATCGCAATATATCATCATATTGTATCTTGACTAAAGTATCGTAATATATTTATCGGGAAGACCTTCCTAATGACCAGCGCTACTAACTATGAAAATATTTGATTTAAAATATAAAAGTATATGTTATATTTATTTATAATGATATAATTCATCTTACTTCAATTAAATGTATCTACCATTGCCAGACCCGGAACCAATTAACAGCTATAACAAGGGTTTATTTCTTTACAAAATCCTACAATTTTAACTTCCATCCATCTATTTCTACCGCTTAGTCCCTTTGGGACCTAACCCTAACCCAAATACATGCACCTGGGGATAGGTTGATTGGGAACACTAAATTGGCCCTAGTGTGTGAATGTGAGTGTTTTTACCTTCTGTCTGTCTGTGTTGGCCCTGTGATGAGGTGGCGACTTCTCCAGGGTGTACCTCGCCTTCCGCCCGATTGTAGCTGAAATAGGCACCAGTGCCCCCCGCGACCCCAAAGGGAATAAGCGGTAGAAAATGGCTGGATGGATAGAGGCGGGACATAGACCAAACCGGTGAAATAAGGTGTCCACCAACAGGTTTTAGGATTACCGCCAAGACAGGCACCAACTAAGGTATGAAAATATAGTGAGAAAACTTAACCATTTTGAATAATTTTACATCCGTTTCTTACGGTTAGTTGAGTTAGCTCTGGATTGACACGAGGACATGACAAAGGAAGTATTTGATACATCGAAGAGTTCACATGTTGTTTTTTGTCCAATCCCAGAAATACTGTGACTTAAAGTTTAAACCTGGTTTTGTAGATAAACTGAGACCATGTCTAAACTTGGTGTTTTTGACGCTGCACCAATTTCCTCAGAATTTTCAACAAACTTGAAGTGTTTTTTCCAGAGGATTATTTGTGATTTGTATGTTTTCACAATGTGCTTGTTCTATTTTTGGCCAAAGTAAACTACCTGGAGTTGTCTTTATTTTGAAGTTATCATGCCATGATTTTCCTCCTTGCAACCCCTGAGCTAAAATGAGTTTGACACCCCTGCACTAACCCCTCTGCC
Source organism: Nerophis ophidion (assembly GCF_033978795.1). Classification (NCBI taxonomy): domain Eukaryota; kingdom Metazoa; phylum Chordata; class Actinopteri; order Syngnathiformes; family Syngnathidae; genus Nerophis; species Nerophis ophidion. The sequence continues at coordinate 38,731,155 of NC_084616.1, read as the reverse complement.
ATCGTGCTTTAAACTTCCCATTGAAATTTCCTGAAAACTACCATCCCGTTATAACCCATTGTTTGGTGATACGATAACCTAGATAGGAAACAAAAATCTAGCAAAATGCTGATGAAAATCTTCGTTGAAAACCGAATCACACGAAAAGTGGGGAGAACGAAAACCGAAGTACCATTGTAACTTGATAACACATTTAAGCAGGTGTTTCGTTTTAGCACAGAATTATACTTACCATTTCCATGTGGGACAGTGATGGACCAAGTGATCTCCTGCAGCTACAAACTAACACACAGATAAATGTCAAAACATGGTGTGATAATGTTTTTCAGTGATAGTTTAGCGGAGGACAGATTAAATGGATTTTAACAATGTCACCTCTTCTGGTGTGATGACTCCAGTTTCTTTAAATTTGGATTCCTGTGAAACGTATTGTCAAAACAATCAAAACTTACTATGGTATATACATCACCTTCATATGCACTCAAAATAGGGGGTGTAAGTATTGAAGTGGGTCAACTGAGATAAAGCACAGCTTTCAAAATTCTGAAACGGTAACTTCACTCGTACTTGGTGGGTATTGTTAAAGGTAAAAGTACTGCGCACTTTAATCACATGTAACCCATTAATGTCAAAACATTCCCAACATTAATTTTCAACAGGATATTAAATTAGACTGAAATTAATGTCGACCATATGTGCTTTTCTGCTTTCAGTCTCTATATGCAAACGATGCAGCCCGTGTTAGCGTGCTAGCTTGTGAAGTAGGAATAAGTTTACCTTGAGAACTGGTGTGAGAAACTCGGCCACTCCGAGAGCCGTGCCTTTTACTGTGTTAATGACGTTCTGCATCTTGCAAACTCAAATAAAGGGCGTCTGACTAAAAGCATTCGGTGAGAATTGGTCTATTTGGACATTGCTTTCTCATCACAGGGTGTAGCAACATTAGCGAATCACATGACAGGTCCAAGCACTTCCGGGTAGCGTTGCCAGCTGGGAAATGACAAATGATTGTGCTAGAGCAGTGGTTCTCAACCTTTTTTCAGTGATGTACCCCCTGTGAACATTTTTTTTAATTCAAGTACCCCCTAATCAGAGCAAAGCATTTTTGGTGGAAAAAAAGAGCTAATGAAGTAAAATACAGCAATATGTCATCATTTTCTGATTCATTAAATTGTATAACAGTGCAAAATATTGCTCATTTGTAGTGGTCTTTCTTGAACTATTTGGAAAAAAACATATATAAAAATAACTAAAAACTTGTTGAAAAATAAACAAGTGATTCTACTATAAATAAAGATTTCTACACATAGATGCAATCATCAACTTAGAGTGCCCTCTTTGGGGATTGTAATAGAGATCCATCTGGATTCATCAACTTCATTCTAAACATTTCTTCACAAAAAAAGAAATCTTTAACATCAATATTTATGGAATATATCCATAAAAAATCTAGCTGTCAACACTGAATATTACATTGTTGCATTTCTTTTCACAGTTTATGAACTTACATTCATATTTTGTTGAAGTATTATTCAATAAATATATTTCTAAAGGATTTTTGAATTGTTGCTATTTATAGAATATTTTTTAAAAATCTCATGTACCCCCTGGCATACCTTCAACTACCCCTAGAGGTACGCGTACCCCCATTTGAGAACCACTGTACTAGACATACATACCGATTTAACTTTGCTCAATATCACCTGCTACGGTAAAATATCGCTAAAGACCGTGTACAGTGAGACATATTATGCAGTTTCATCCTTAAATAAACAGTAATGTAGGAACAGCTCTGCCAAAACAATACGCTCACCTGGCTGTAAAGAGGTATGTGAGGCAAAGCTCAACATCAGGCACAGTGTAGATCAGGGGTCACCAATCTTTTTGAAACCAAGAGCTACTTCTTTTGTCGAGGCGGCAGATCGGAGCTGTGGCCGCAAGGTAGTTGGTGCCTGTCGGGGCGGCAATCCTAAAACCCCGTGGTGGACACCAGCGGTGAGGGATGCCGTCAAGCTGAAGAAGGAGTCCTATCGGGTCCTTTTGGCTCATAGGACTCCGGAGGCAGTGGACAGGTACCGACAGGCCAAGCGGTGTGCAGCTTCAGCGGTCGCGGAGGCAAAAACTCGGACATGGGAGGAGTTCGGGGAAGCCATGGAAAACGACTTCCGGACGGCTTCGAAGCGATTCTGGACCACCGTCCGCCGCCTCAGGAAGGGGAAGCAGTGCACTATCAACACCGTGTATGGTGCGGATGGTGTTCTGCTGACCTCAACTGCGGATGTTGTGGATAGGTGGAAGGAATACTTCGAAGACCTCCTCAATCCCACCAACACGTCTTCCTATGAGGAAGCAGTGCCTGGGGAATCTGTGGTGGACTCTCCTATTTCTGGGGCTGAGGTCGCTGAGGTAGTTAAAAAGCTCCTCGGTGGCAAGGCCCCAGGGAAGTGGACGAGACCCGCCCGGAGTTCCTTAAGGCTCTGGATGCTGTGGGGCTGTCTTGGTTGACAAGACTTTGCAGCATCGTGTGGACATCGGGGGGCGGTACCTCTGGATTGGCAGACCGGAGTGGTAGTTCCTCTCTTTAAGAAGGGGGACCCGGAAGGGTGTGTTCCAACTATCGTGGGATCACACTCCTCAGCCTTCCCGGTAAGGTTTATTCAGGTGTACTGGAGAGGAGGCTACGTCGGATAGTCGAACCTCGGATTCAGGAGGAACAGTGTGGTTTTCGTCCTGGTCGTGGAACTGTGGACCAGCTCTATACTCTCGGCAGGGTTCTTGAGGGTGCATGGGAGTTTGCCCAACCAGTTTACATGTGCTTTGTGGATTTGGAGAAGGCATTCGACCGTGTCCCTCGGGAAGTCCTGTGGGGAGTGCTCAGAGAGTATGGGGTATCGGACTGTCTTATTGTGGCGGTCCGTTCCCTGTACGATCAGTGCCAGAGCTTGGTCCGCATTGCCGACAGTAAGTCGAACACATTTCCAGTGAGGGTTGGACTCCGCCAAGGCTGTCCTTTGTCACCGATTCTGTTCATAACTTTTATGGACAGAATTTCTAGGCGCAGTCAAGGCGTTGAGGGGTTCCGGTTTGGTGGCTGCAGGATTAGGTCTCTGCTTTTTGCAGATGATGTGGTCCTGATGGCTTCATCTGACCGGGATCTTCAGCTCTCGCTGGATCGGTTCGCAGCCGAGTGTGAAGCGACCGGAATGAGAATCAGCACCTCCAAGTCCGAGTCCATGGTTCTCGCCCGGAAAAGGGTGGAGTGCCATCTCCGGGTTGGGGAGGAGACCCTGCCCCAAGTGGAGGAGTTCAAGTACCTAGGAGTCTTGTTCACGAGTGAGGGAAGAGTGGATCGTGAGATCGACAGGCGGATCGGTGCGGCGTCTTCAGTAATGCGGACGTTGTACCGATCCGTTGTGGTGAAGAAGGAGCTGAGCCGGAAGGCAAAGCTCTCAATTTACCGGTCGATCTACGTTCCCATCCTCACCTATGGTCATGAGCTTTGGGTCATGACCGAAAGGATAAGATCACGGGTACAAGCGGCCGAAATGAGTTTCCTCCGCCGTGTGGCGGGGCTCTCCCTTAGAGATAGGGTGAGAAGCTCTGCCATCCGGGAGGGACTCAAAGTAAAGCCGCTGCTCCTTCACATCGAGAGGAGCCAGATGAGGTGGTTCGGGCATCTGGTCAGGATGCCACCCGAGCGCCTCCCTAGGGAGGTGTTTAGGGCACGTCCAACCGGTAGGAGGCCACGGGGAAGACCCAGGACACGTTGGGAAGACTATGTCTCCCGGCTGGCCTGGGGACGCCTCGGGATCCCCCGGGAAGACCTAGACGAAGTGGCTGGGGAGAGGGAAGTCTGGGTTTCCCTGCTTAGGCTGTTGCCCCCGCGACCCGACCTCGGATAAGCGGAAGATGATGGATGGATGGATGGAGCTACTTCTTGGGTGCTGATTAATGCGAAGGGCTACCAGTTTGATACACACTTAAATAAATTGCCAGAAATAGCCAATTTGCTCAATTTACCTTTAATAAATAAATCTATAAATACATTTAAAAAATGGGTATTTCTGTCTGTCATTCCGTCGTACATTTTTTTTTTTTTCATTTTAAGGAAGGTTTTTTGTAGAGAATAAATCATGAAAAAACAACTTAATTTAACGGTTTAAAAGAAGAGAAAACATGAAAAAAATGAAAATAAAATTTTGAAACATAGTTTATCTTCAATTTCGACTCTTTAAGACTCAAAATTCAACCGAAAAAAATGAAGAGAAAATTTAAAAAATAATTTATGGAACATCATTAGTAATTTTTCCTGATTAAGATTAATTTTAGAATTTTGATGACATGTTAAATAGGTTAAAATCCATCCATCCATCCATCATCTTCCGCTTATCCGAGGTCAGGTCGTGGGGGCAATAGCCTAAGCAGGGAACAACCCAGACTTCCCTCTCCCCAGCCACTTCGTCTAGCTCTTCCCGGGGGATCCCGAGGCGTTCCCAGGCCAGCCGGGAGACATAGTCTTCCCAACGTGTCCTGGGTCTTCCCCGTAGCCTCCTACCGGTTGGACGTGCCCTAAACACCTCCCTAGGGAGGCGTTCGGGTGGCAACCTGACCAGATGCCCGAACCACCTCATCTGGCTCCTCTCAATGTGAAGGAGCAGCGGCTTTACTTTGAGTTCCTCCCGGATGGCAGAGCTTCTCACCCTATCTCTAAGGGAGAGCCCCGCCACACGGCGGAGGAAACTCATTTCGGCCACCTGTACCCGTGATCTTATCCTTTCGGTCATGACCCAAAGCTCATGATCATAGGTGAGGATGGGAACGTAGATCGACCGGTAAATTGAGAGCTTTGCCTTCCGGCTCAGCTCCTTCTTCACCACAACGGATCGGTACAAAATCCAATCTGTATAATATATAACAAATTGGACCAAGTTATACTTCTAACAAAGACAAATCATCATTTCTTCTAGATTTTCCAGAACAAACATTTTAAAAGAAATTCAAAAGACTTTAAAATAAGATTAAAATTTTATTTTACAGATTTTCTAGATTTGCCAGAATAATTTTTTTGAATTTTAATGATAAAAAGTTTGAAGAAATATTTGACAAATATTCTCCGTCGAAAAAACAGAAGCTAAAATAAAGAATTAAATTAAAATGTATTTATTATTCTTTACAATAAAAATATAAAAAAATACCTGAACATTGATTTAAATTGTCAGGAAAGAATAGGAAGGAATTTAAGAGGTAAAAAGGTACATGTGTTTAAAAATCCTAAAACCATTTTTAAGGTTGTATTTTTTCCTCTAAAATTGTCTTTCTGAAAGTTATAAGAAGCAAAGTAAAAAAAAATAATAATAATTTATTTAAACAAGTGAACACCGAGTCTTTAAAATATTTTCTTGGATTTTTAAATTCTATTTGAGTTTTGTCTCTCTTAGAATTAAACATGTCGAGCAAAGCGAGACCAGTTTGCTAGTAAATAAATACAATTTAAAAAATAGAGGCAGCTCACTGGTAAGTGCTGCTATTTGAGCTATTTTTAGAACAGGCCAGGGGGCTACTCATCTGGTCCTTACGGGCTACCTGGTGCCCGCGGGCACCGCGTTGGTGACCCCTGGTGTAGGGTGTATCCTGTTTGTGCCTGCTCAAAGCCATATGTTGAAGGGGTCGATTGTTCATATAACGTGGGATTTTTTAAAATGTATTTGTTGTAAGAATTTCACCAATCTCGTGCACTTTACAAATTATACGTTATTCAATCTCGCGCACTTTGCAAATTATACGTCATTTCCATTGTGCGCAAGCAATTTGCATATCGCAAGACGAGATTTAAGACGAGATTTTGTGAATGGTTTAGTCCAGGGGTGTCAAACGTGAAGTGAAGTGAAGTGAATTATATTTATATAGCGCTTTTCTCTAATGACTCAAAGATCTTTACATAGTGAAACCCAATACCTAAGTTACATTTAAACCAGTGTGGGTGGCACTGGGAGCAGGTGGGTAAAGTGTCTTGCCCAAGGACACAACGGCAGTGACTAGGATGGCGGAAGCGGGAATCGAACCTGCATCCCTCAAGTTGCTGGCACGGCCGCTCTACCAACCGAGCTATGCCGCCCGGGGGCCGGATCAGGCCCTCACATAGATTTTTATCCGGCCCACGGGATGTGGGTATGAAAATGAGCCAAAATGTTTGAATGAAAGAAACTGCTGTTCTAAATGTGTCCACTAGATGTCGCAATAGCAATTAGTTGTATCTTTGCAGATTATGCTACACATGTAAAAAAAAAACACACACATATGGTGTTAGTGCACCGGTCGGCGAAAATGATCAAACTACATAAATAACATCCTGTAATTTGATTTTAATACTATTATTTTTATCTCGTTAGATTGAAAATGAACAGTAATGAGATGACTGATGAACATTATCACATAATTCATTTAGAAAGTAAAAATAATGACAAATAAAGATAGAATACTATTAACCGCAAATGTAAGTGTAAAAAAAAAAGCCAACAAAATTATTTTTGGAATGTGCTTGTTCTATTTTTAAACAAAGAAAACAATCCGAAGTTGTCTTTATTTTTAAGTTATCGTGCCGCGATTTTACCAGTCCGGCCCACTTGGGAGTAGATTTTTCTCCATGTGGCCCCCGATCTAAAATTAGTTTGACACCCCTGGTTTAGTCAGTAACCCTACATTATTATATTTTATAAATACTAAACCAAGTTGTGGTAGTAGTTTAGTCGTGGATGTACACTGTATAGTGGTTAGGGTTAGGGTTAGGATTAGGGTTGGACTGATTTGAGGGCAATACTCAGTTGTATTGTCCTGACTACAAATGAATAGATTTACATTAGTATTTAATACATTATTTTGACACCAAAAACATGTATCTGCGCCCATTGATTTGCAAAATGTGCACCACACATTATTGAAATATATAGCTGGAAGCAATTTGCAAAAAGATTGCACATTATGCAAATTTGCAAAATGCGGTTGCACATTATGCAAATTGCTCACATTGGTATTGTGCCTACAACATATTCATCCACCAGAGGGCGAAATGTTAGTACCAATCGTACGTCTGGCAACGCAGCTTCCGGGTATGACGACAGAGAGATTTCCGTCAATCGTCACTTGTATTCCTAAAATACTGTTCATACATATTTGTATTTAAATGTATTTTTTCTGTCCTTTTATTGTTTGCTAAAAATTAATATCCTTCCTGATCCCAGCCTGGTCCTAAGGATGCACGTTTAGCGTCACACGGCGTGTGCTTGCTAGTTTTCTAGGTCACAGCATGTGGAGAAGCACAGTAGTCAAGTCGTTTTCATGGCGATTTGACGGACTCCAGATAATCAACAGATTCCATGGATCCTGCAGCACAGGTGCAGTTGACAAGACGTGGGTCCTGCCCACGGGATTTGACACTGGTTTGAAGACGTTCAACAGCCTCACCAAACGAAAAGAGCCTCTGATTCTGGCTCGGGAGGGAGTTGCCTCTTGGTATTAAACGATACTTAATTGATGCATACAATCTCGATATTATTAACAATGCGTACTTGTGTTTCCACGCCAGGTACAGCTGTGGACCCACCGTGTATGACCACGCACACCTGGGTCATGCGTGGTA
>NC_084616.1:38626019-38718519 GCF_033978795.1 Nerophis ophidion | reverse complement strand
TTATACCCAATCCTGGCACCCACCTGTTCCCAATTAGCCTGCACACCTGTGGGATGTTCGAAATAGGTGTTTGATGAGTATTCCTCAACTAATCAGTATTTATTGCCACCATTCCCAACTTCTTTGTCACGTGTTGCTGGCGTCTAATTCTAAAGTTAATGATTATTTGCAAACAAAATTTTTTTTATCAGTTTGAACATCAAATGTTCAAATGTCTTTGTAGCATATTCAATTGAATATGAGTTGAAAATGATTTGCAAATCATTGTATCCCGTTTATATTTACATCTAACAAAATTTCCTAATTCAAATGGAAACGGGGTTCGTATGTATATATGTAAAAATATATATATATGTATGTATGTATGTATACATATATATATATATATATATATATATATATATATATATATATATATATATATATATATATATATATATATATATAAGAGCTGGGCAACGATTAAACATTTTAATCGAAGTTAATCGCACTATTTCTCCGATTAATTGCGATTAACTGCATTGTATACGCAAAGCCCAATAATGAATTCAAAAGTAGTGTGTAATGCACCTTTATTGGAATATTCTCCCACATGAACAAAAGCGCCAACACATTTGTTGTGCAAACACAATTTAAATCAGTCCTTGTTAAACAGTAGCAGTTAAATAGCATATTTTATGAAAATCAACTCAAAAAATGTAAATACAAACATTTAAGCTTATTGCCACTGCCAGGGTATTTAAGTTATCCTGTTTGTTATGGAAAATAAATATAATCTACATACAAATATAGTATATCCAAGATGGCGGCGCCCAGACGGGCTGCAACATCGCGGAGCTCCTGCTAAAGATGGAACATTTGGCAGAAATACCGGACAATTCTACAAACTTTATGGCTGGCTCACATCGTGGTCACTCCGTCACTTCTGGACGTGGACATATCGGGCCGTTTTGGACTGATAGACGCGTGCGTGCTAGACGTGCTAACTAGCATGGGAATAATTCGGCGGCTACATCCAGCGGCCTGTGAAGCAGGGGAGTATAGTAGCAGCGGGGGCCGTCTACGGAGCAAACGCCAGCGGTGTGATCGGAAAAGCGGATGCCGAGCGGGGCTAAAAACAAAGAAGGCTAATCCCCACAGAACACCACTTCCCTCCATCCTGAAGCCGGATTTAAATGGAAGATGCGAGACTACTAGTCTGGGTAAGGAGTCAGTTAAATTAGAACAAGTTTTTTCTGCTTTGAGTGTTTCAGAGTTGGACATGTGTTTTACTGAGGTGGCTAACTATGATGCGTGCAGTTTATCAAAGCAACAAACAAACAATCGGAAAATCCCCGTTACTGAGGTGGCTAACCATGATGCGTGCAGTTTATCAAAGCAACAATCAAACAATCGGAAAATTCCCGTCGTATCAATTCCTAGATATGGTCGTAATTATACTAAATGCACTTGGCATAATAAACACAACATTATTAATATTGCTACTATGGATAATTTGATCAAAAATTCCCTAAAACAGCCCACTACCTATAATATGGGTTTTTTAAACATAAGATCATTGTCTCCCAAAACGTTGTTAGTTAATGATATTATCAGAGACAACAATCTTAACGTCATCGGTCTCAGCGAAACCTGGCTTAAACCAAACGACTTTTTTGCGCTAAATGAGGCATGTCCTCCTAACTTTACACATGCGCATATTGCCCGTCCGCTTAAAAGGGGTGGGGGGGTCGCACTAATATACAACGAAAACTTTAACCTTAGTCCTGACATAAATAATAAATATAAATCGTTTGAGGTGCTTACTATGAGGTCTGTCACACCGCTGCCTCTACATCAGGCTGTTATCTACCGCCCCCCCCAGGGCCCTGTTCGGACTTTATCAATGAATTCTCAGAGTTCGTTGCTGATCTAGTGACACAAGCCGATAATATAATCATAATGGGGGACTTTAATATCCATATGAATACCCCATCGGACCCACCGTGCGTAGCGCTCCAGACTATAATTGATAGCTGTGGTCTCCCACAAATAATAAATGAACCCACGCATCGCAACGGTAATACGATAGACCTAGTGCTTGTCAGGGGTATCACCGTTTCCAAAGTTACGATACTCCCGTATACTAAAGTATTGTCCGATCATTACCTTATAAAATTCGAGGTTCAGACGCATGTTCGTCAAACTAATAATAATAATAACTGCTATAGCAGCCGCAACATTAATACCGCCACAACGACGACAATAATGGCACCATTCCCAAAATATGTGGGCTCTATTGATAACCTCACTAACAACTTTAACGACGCCCTGCGCGAAACCATTGATAACATAGCACCGCTAAAGTTAAAAAAGGCTCCAAAAAAAGCGCACCCCGTGGTTTACAGAAGAAACTAGAGCTCAGAAATTATTATGTAGAAAGCTGGAACGCAAATGGCGCACGACTAAACTTGAGGTGCACCATCAAGCATGGAGTGATAGTTTAATAACTTATAAACGCATGCTTACCTTAGCTAAAGCTAAATATTACTCAAATCTCATCCACCGTAATAAAAACGATCCTAAATTTTTGTTTAGTACGGTAGAATCGCTAACCCAACAAGGGACCCCTTCCAGTAGCTCCACCCACTCAGCTGATGACTTTATGCAATTCTTTAGTAAGAAAATTGAAGTCATTAGAATGGAGATTAAAGACAATGCGTCCCAGCTACAACGGGGTTCAATTAACACTGATACGATTGTATATACGGTGGATACTGCCCTCCAAAATAGTTTCTCTCGTTTTGAGGAAATAACATTAGAGGAATTGTTACAACGTGTAAATGGAATAAAACAAACAACATGTTTACTTGACCCTCTTCCTGGGAAACTGATCAAGGAGCTCTTTGTATTATTAGGTCCATCAGTGCTAAATATTATAAACTTATCACTGTTCCCCTAGCATTCAAAAAAGCGGTTTTTCATCCTCTTCTTAAAAGACCTAACCTCGATCCTGACCGGTGTCTCACCTTCCCTTTATTTCAAAAATCCTCGAAAAAATTGTTGCGGAGCAGTTAAATGAACACTTAGCGTCTAACAATCTATGTGAAACCTTTCAATCCGGTTTCAGGGCAAATCACTCCACGGAGACAGCCCTCGCAAAAATGACTAATGATCTATTGCTAACGATCGATTCTGATGCGTCATCTATGTTGCTGCTCCTCGATCTTAGCGCTGCTTTCGATTCTGTCGATCATAATATTTTATTAGAACGTATCAAAACACGAATTGGTATGTCAGACTTAGCCCTGTCTTGGTTTAACTCTTATCTTACTGATAGGATGCAGTGTGTCTCCCATAACAATGTGACCTCGGACTACGTTAAGGTAACGTGTGGGGTTCCCCAGGGTTCGGTCCTTGGCCCTGCACTCTTCAGCATCTACATGCTGCCGCTAGGTGACATCATACGCAAACACGGTATTAGCTTTCACTGTTATGCTGATGACACCCAACTCTACATGCCCCTAAAGCTGACCAACACGCCGGATTGTAGTCAGCTGGAGGCGTGTCTTAATGAAATTAAACAATGGATGTCCGCTAACTTTTTGCAACTCAACGCCAAAAAAACGGAAATGCTGATTATTGGTCCTGCTAGACACCGAACTCTATTCAATAATACAACTGTAACATTTGACAACCAAACAATTAAACAAGGCGACAGGGTAAAGAATCTGGGTATTATCTTCGACCCAACTCTCTCCTTTGAGGCACACATTAAAAGCGTTACTAAAACGGCCTTCTTTCATCTCCGTAATATCGCTAAAATTCGCTCCATTCTGTCCACTAAAGACGCTGAGATCATTATCCATGCGTTTGTTACGTCTCGCCTCGACTACTGTAAAGTATTATTTTCGGGTCTCCCTATGTCTAGCATTAAAAGATTACAGTTGGTACAAAATGCGGCTGCTAGACTTTTGACAAGAACAAGAAAGTTTGATCACATTACGCCTGTACTGGCTCACCTGCACTGGCTTCCTGTGCACTTAAGATGTGACTTTAAGGTTTTACTACTTACGTATAAAATACTACACGGTCTAGCGCCATCCTATCTTGCCAATTGTATTGTACCATATGTCCCGGCAAGAAATCTGCGTTCAAAGGACTCCGGCTTATTAGTGATTCCCAAAGCCCAAAAAAAGTCTGCGGGCTATAGAGCTTTTTCCGTTCGGGCTCCAGTACTCTGGAATGCCCTCCCGGTAACAGTTCGAGATGCCACCTCAGTAGAAGCATTTAAGTCTCACCTTAAAACTCATTTGTATACTCTAGCCTTTAAATAGACTCCCTTTTTAGACCAGTTGATCTGCCGTTTCTTTTCTTTTTCTTCTATGTCCCACTCTCCCTTGTGGAGGGGGTCCGGTCCGATCCGGTGGCCATGTACTGCTTGCCTGTGTATCGGCTGGGGACATCTCTGCGCTGCTGATCCGCCTCCGCTTGGGATGGTTTCCTGCTGGCTCCGCTGTGAACGGGACTCTTGCTGCTGTGTTGGATCCGCTTTGGACTGGACTCTCGCGACTGTGTTGGATCCATTATGGATTGAACTTTCACAGTATCATGTTAGACCCGCTCGAAATCCATTGCTTTCCTCCTCTCCAAGGTTCTCATAGTCATCATTGTCACCGACGTCCCACTGGGTCATTATTGTCACCGATGTCCCACTGGGTGTGAGTTTTCCTTGCCCTTATGTGGGCCTACCGAGGATGTCGTAGTGGTCTGTGCAGCCCTTTGAGACACTAGTGATTTAGGGCTATATAAGTAAACATTGATTGATTGATTGAAATCTCTGAGCCACAATCATAACATCTGAACAGGCAATTTCTGAGGTAACAGCAGAAACATTTTTTTTATCAGGGTCTTATGTTTAAAAAACCTATATTATAGGTAGTGGGCTGTTTTAGGGAATTTTTGATCAAATTATCCGTAGTAGCAATATTAATAATGTTGTGTTTATTCTGCGTAGTGCACTTAAAATAATTATGACCATATCTAGGAATTGATATGATGGGAATTTTCCGATCGTTTGCTTGGTGCTTTGATAAACTGAACGCATATACATGGTACTATTTGTGATGTTATGAGCCAGGGAAAAAAAGAACTACCCTACCCAGCATGCAACAGGAGTGACGAGCATGCGCGGTAGCCCGGTATAGGTTGTGTTGCCATGATGGCATCTTGTATGTTGTGATATGCACGCTCTGAAAGTAAACGTTAAGAACTCAGCCAACACTCCTCGTCTGCATTATTCATAGACAGACAACACAAATACTCCGCTGCTTCACAAGCCGCTGGATGTAGCCGGCAAAGTATTCCCATGCTAGCTAGCCGGTCTAGCAAGAACGCGTCATTCAGTCAAAAACGGCCCGATCTATCCACATTCAGAATTGTCTGGCGGTTGTAAGTGATCCCGGAGTGACCACGCTGTAAGCCAGTCATGAAATTTGCAAAATTGTCCGGTATTTTTGCCAAATGTTCCATCTTTACCAAGAGCCCCTCGACGCCGAAGTACATCCGGGAGATGCCATCTTGTTAAGAAAAGGCGTTAACAAAATAAAAACATGTAAACAACATACGCAAATGTGCGATAAAATAATTGTCGGCGTTAATAGATTGATGAGTTAACGTGTAATTAACGCATTAATTTGCCCACCCCTAATATATATATATATATATATATATATATATATACACAGTATATACAAATATACATATACGATGTCTGAATAAGACATTGCACCTTATCAACAAACACCCAAAAAGATTATGTGACAACTTTAATACGTCTGTGAAACATGCAATCATTCATTTTAGTAAATAAGTTAATGACATTTCCAGAAGAGACAGGTTAATGGAATGTAATTTTGTATGGTAAGGTATGTATGCATGTACAGTTGTGATCAAAATTATTGAACCCCAACACAATTTTGGTGTTTTAGCAATTTGGACATTTATTCCGTATTTTGTTTATAGTCATATCAAATAAAGATGTGTCAGATAGACAAATGCAACTTAATTTGTAACACTGTATTTTACAAAATACCAATAAAGGACATTTTTCTTAATATCTAATTGACAAAATTATTCAACCCCCAAGTTACATGCATCTTTAGTACTTAGTAGAACACCCTTTGGCAGTAATGACATCCTTCAAACGTGATACATAACCGGACACAAGCTTCTTGCAACCATCTACAGGTATTTCAGCCCATTCCTCTATGGCAAATACCTCCAGTTCATTCATATTCTTGGGCTTGCGTGCTGCAACTGGCTTCTTCAAGTCCCACCACAGGTTTTCTATAGGATTTAGGTCTGGCGACTGTGAAAGCCACTCCAGAGTCTTCCCGCCCTTCTTCTGCAACCACTCTGATGTTGATTTGGGGGTATGCTTGGGATCGTTGTCCTGTTGGAAGGTCCAACGTCTCCCAAGCCTCAGCTTCGTCACTGACTTCATGACATTTGCAGCTAATATATTCTGGTAGGAAATAGAATTCATAATGCCTTGAATGCGCTGGAGATTCCCTGTACCTGAGGCAGAGAAACAGCCCCAGAGCATGATTGATCCCCCACCATGCTTAACAGTAGGGAAGGTGTTCTTCTCTTTGTAAGCTTCATTTTTTCTCCTCCAGACATAACGTTGATTCATAGGCCCAAAGAGTTCCAGTTTTGTCTCATCACTCCATAGAACAGTTTCCCAAAACCTTTGGGGTTTGTCCAGATGATTTTTGGCATACGAGAGTCTATTTTACTTGTGCCTGGTAGTCAGAAGTGGGGTGCGCCTGGGAGTTCTGGCATGGAGGCCTTCATCTCGTAGTGCGCGCCTTATTTTCTGGGCCGAAACCTGCGTTGCCCCCTCTGCAATGTCCTGTTATAGTTTCTCAGCTGTTACCCGAGGGTTTTTCACCACTGTAAGCTTCAAATACCGGACAGCAGTTGCACTCAGCATCCTCTTTCTACCACGCCCAGGTAGTGTTTCTACTGTGCCTTTAGCTTTAAACTTGCGAATTATGCTCCCAACTGTGTCTCTTGGAATGTGTAATGTCTTTGCTATTTTCTTATATCCATATCCTTTCTCATGAAGAGAAATTACCTCCTCTCTTGACTTCTTTGACCACTCCCTGGACTTAACCATGTTGCAAATACACCTTTGCTTTGACCATCTACAAGAAGCTGAGCGTCACAGTGTTTTTCAATCAGTTTAATTGTTGCTCGTTATGGTTCTAATCACATCAATCATATCAATTCCTAGATATGGTCGTAATTATTTTAAGTACACTGCGCATAATAAACGCAACATTATTAATATTGCTACTACGGATAATTTTATCAAGAACTCCTTAAAACAGCCCACTACTTATAATATGGGCTTTCTAAACATCAGATCTTTGTCTCCCAAAACGTTATTAGTCAATGAGGTCATTAGAGACAACAACCTTAACGTCATCGGTCTTAGCGAAACCTGGCTTAAACCAGACGACTTTTTTGCGATAAATGAGGCATCCCCTCCTAACTATACGAATGCGCATATTGCCCGTCACCTTAAAAGGGGAGGGGGTTTCGCACTAATATACAACGAAAACTTTAACTTTAGTCCTAACTTAAATAATAAATATAAATCGTTTGAGGTGCTTTCTATGAAGTCTGCCACACCTCTGCCTCTGTGCCTGGCCGTTATCTACCGCCCCCCAGCGCCCCACTCGGACTTTATTAGTGAATTCTCAGAGTTTGTTGCTGATCTAGTGACGCACGCCGATAATATAATTATAATGGAAGACTTTAATATCCATATGAATACCCCATTGGACCCACCGTGCGTGGCGCTCCAGACTATAATTGATAGCTGTGGTCTTACACAAATAATAAATGAACCGACGCATCGCAGCGGTAATACGATAGACCTAGTGCTTGTCAGAGGTATCACCGTTTCCAAAGTTATGATACTCCCGTGTACTAAAGTAATGTCCGATCATTACCTTATAAAATTCGAAGTTCAGACTCATGTTCGGCAAGCTAATAATAATAATAACTGCTATAGCAGCCGCAACATTAATGCTGCCACAACGACAACTCTTGCGGACCTACTGCCATCGGTAATGGCACCGTTCCCAAAGTATGTGGGCTCTATTGATAACCTCACTAACAACTTTAACAACGCCCTGCGCGAAACCATTGATAGTATAGCACCGCTGAAGTTAAAAAAGGCTCCAAAAAGGCGTACGCCATGGTTTACTGAAGAAACTAGAGCTCAGAAATTATTATGTAGAAAGCTGGAACGCAAATGGCGCACGACTAAACTTGAGGTGCCCCATCAAGCATGGAGTGATGGTTTAATAACTTATAAATGCTTACCTTAGCTAAAGCTAAATATTACTCAAATCTCATCCGCATTAATAAAAACGATCCCACATTTTTGTTTAGTACAGTAGCATCGCTAACCCAACAAGGGACTCCTTCCAGTAGCTCCACCCATTCGGCAGATGACTTTATGAAGTTCTTTAATAAGAAAATTGAACTTATTAGAAAGGAGATTAAAGACAATGCGTCCCAGCTACAACTGGGTTATAGTAACACAGATACGACTGTATATACGGCGGATACTGCAAATATCCAAAATAGTTTCTCTCGTTTTGATGAAATAACATTAGAAGGATTGTTACAACGTGTAAATGGAATAAAACAAACAACATGTTTACTTGACCCTCTTCCTGGGAAACTTATCAAGGAGCTTTTTGTATTATTAGGTCCATCAGTGCTAAATATTATAAACTTATCACTTTCCTCGGGCACTGTTCCCCTAGCATTCAAAAAAGCGGTTATTCATCCTCTCCTTAAAAGACCTAACCTCGATCCTGACCTCATGGTAAACTATCGACCGGTGTCTCACCTACCCTTTATTTCGAAAATCCTCGAAAAAATTGTTGCAGAGCAGCTAAATGAACACTTAGCGTTTAACAATCTATGTGAAACCTTTCAATCCGGTTTCAGGGCAAATCACTCGACTGAGACAGCCCTCGCAAAATTGACTAATGATCTATTGCTAACGATGGACTCTGATGCGTCATCTATGTTGCTGCTCCTCGATCTTAGCGCTGCTTTCGATACCGTCGATCATAATATTTTATTAGAGCGTATCAAAACACAAATTGGTATGTCAGACTCAGCCCTGTCATGGTTTAACTCTTATCTTACTGATAGGATGCAGTGCGTCTCCCATAACAGTGTGACCTCGGACTATGTTAAGGTAACGTGTGGAGTTCCCCAGGGTTCGGTCCTTGGCCCTGTACTCTTCAGCATCTACATGCTGCCGCTGGGTGACGTCATACGCAAATACGGTATTAGCTTTCACTGTTATGCTGATGACACCCAACTCTACATGCCCCTAAAGTTGACCAACACGCCGGACTGTAGTCAGTTGGAAGCGTGTCTTAATGAAATTAAACAATGGATGTCCGCTAACTTTTTGCAACTTAATGCCAAAAAAACGGAAATGCTGATTATCGGTCCTACTAGACACCGACCTCTATTTAATAATACAACTTTAACATTTGACAACCAAATAATAAAACAAGGTGACTTTGTAAAAAATCTGGGTATTATCTTCGACCCAACTCTCTCCTTTGAGTCACACATTAAAAGCGTTACTAAAACAGCCTTCTTTCATCTCCGTAATATCGCTAAAATTCGCTCCATTTTGTCCACTAAAGACGCCGAGATCATTATCCATGCGTTTGTTACGTCTCGTCTCGATTACTGTAACGTATTATTTTCGGGTCTCCCCATGTCTAGCATTAAAAGATTACAGTTGGTACAAAATGCGGCTGCTAGACTTTTGACAAGAACAAGAAAGTTTGATTATATTACGCCTGTACTGGCTCACCTGCACTGGCTTCCTGTGCACTTAAGATGTGACTTTAAGGTTTTACTACTTACGTATAAAATACTACACGGTCTAGCTCCAGCCTGTCTTGCCGATTGTATTGTACCATATGTCCCGGCAAGAAATCTGCGTTCAAAAGACTCCGGCTTATTAGTGATTCCCAGAGCCCAAAAAAAGTCTGCGGGCTATAGAGCGTTTTCCGTTCAGGCTCCAGTACTCTGGAATGCCCTCCCGGTAACAGTTCGAGATGCTACCTCAGTAGAAGCATTTAAGTCTCACCTTAAAACTCATCTGTATACTCTAGCCTTTAAATAGACCTCATTTTTAGACCAGTTGATCTGCCGCTTCTTTTCTTTCTCCTATGTCCCCCCCTCCCTTGTGGAGGGGGTCCGGTCCGATGACCATGGATGAAGTACTGGCTGTCCAGAGTCGAGACCCAGGATGGACCGCTCGTCGGGACCCAGGATGGACCGCTCGCCTGTATCGGTTGGGGACATCTCTACGCTGCTGATCCGCCTCCGCTTGAGATGGTGTCCTGTGGACGGGACTCTCGCTGCTGTCTTGGATCCGCTTGAACTGAACTCTCGCGGCTGTGTTGGAGCCACTATGGATTGAACTTTCACAGTATCATGTTAGACCCGCTCGACATCCATTGCTTTCGGTCCCCTAGAGGGGGGGGGGGGTTGCCCACATCTGAGGTCCTCTCCAAGGTTTCTCATAGTCAGCATTGTCACTGGCGTCCCACTGGATGTGAATTCTCCCTGCCCACTGAGTGTGAGTTTTCCTTGCCCTTTTGTGGGTTCTTCCGAGGATGTTGTAGTCGTAATGATTTGTGCAGTCCTTTGAGACATTTGTGATTTGGGGCTATATAAATAAACATTGATTGATTGATTGATCTACAGGTGTTTTCAACACCCGATTGAAAAGACCTTATTCAAATTCTGTTCTTAAGAGTTATGATCTTAAAGGGTTTGAATAATTTTGTCAATGAGATATTAAGAGAAATGACACTGTTTGGTACGTCACAAAATATAATGTTGTAATTCAAGTTGCATTTGTCTATTTAATGCATCTTTATTTGATATGACTATAAACAAAATACCAAAATTGTGTGGGGGTTGAATAATTTTGATCACAACTGTTTGTGAGGGAGAAGTGATGGAACTCTGGTTCAACTTCCAATACAGGTTGTGGCGGCATTGCACCTTTTAACACTGAGTGCGCCGCCATAAAACAAAAAGAAGAAGACTAACTTACGGGGCATCCCCACTGAGACAATATTATTTACTTTACATTCATGTTATCACCTGTGGTGTCTTGCTATGTTTTCAAACAAGCAAATTACTTTTACTACTTGTTATGGGTATTTTAGAAGCAGTCGTGCAGTGCATCCACATTGACACCTAATTTTTTCTTTTATTTACTGCTGAAGATGCATGGGAGAGAGGCTGAACTACTGCGCTGAAGACGCAAAATACATACTTTAAAATATGAACGTCATTAAAAAAAATATTAAATGACACCAAAAGGCATCAATTGAATTTGTTTTAATCAGCCTCTGAAGTCAACCAGCACC
Organism: Nerophis ophidion; assembly: GCF_033978795.1. Lineage (NCBI taxonomy): Eukaryota > Metazoa > Chordata > Actinopteri > Syngnathiformes > Syngnathidae > Nerophis > Nerophis ophidion. Next base: position 38,707,036 of record NC_084616.1, on the reverse strand, counting down.
TACATAATCTTATAAAAGGATTTTCCTTACTAGACGATTATTTCAGACCGTCCGAATATGTTGAAACATACACGTAGGACGGAGGATTCTCAGTTCATCATGTGTCTTTGCAGCGTGAGCGCTCCTGTCTCACAGCCGTGTGTGTGTGTGCTCTGTTCAAATGTGCTAAATAAAACGCAAAATAGTGCTAAGTGTTGATAAATCATATTTAATGTGTTTTATAATATATTTGCATTTTCTTCTTCCAGTATTGTGGCTGTTTTGGTGATCAGCATATATTTTGCATATTAATAAAGACAAAGACACAAAATTGATTGCACACCTTATTCTGCTGACTTAACAGACGCAATCCACTTTGCACACGCTTAGTAGGTCATTGTTGCATGTGCTATGAAGTTAGCATGTGATTTAGTACACAACCCTTCAGTAAATCAGGCCCTAAGTCTTTTTAGTGTGTCTGAATTTAGTGCAGTGTCCTTTCTTCAGGGTTGTCCTTTTAAAAAATATTGAAAAAAACGTGCAAATATTGTGAAGTGCAGTACCTATTGAAATATGCAGACAGAAAATATTGCATTTGAGACACTGCCTATATCGGTGAGCACTGTTGTCTTTTTTTTTTTTTTTTTGTCATTTAATGTCATTTAATATTTCCAAAATGTGTTTCTAGGAGAAAATCTCTCCCACTATCATAGCCAGAATGTATGAAGAGGAATTTAAGAAGGATATGATCTCTTTGAAGGTGCGTGTCAAGCAAATTCATAAAACTTTCCCAAAAAATATTTCTCCCTTTAAACATGGTTCTAAATGTATTTTGTTGTTTTGGAGGTGATTCCTCCTGCAGCGTATTTAAGAGTCACTGAGAATGTACCGCAAATTGTTGCGTTCATCCAGAGGATTATCGAGCACGGAAAAGCTTATGCCACAAAAGAAGGTGAATATTAAGAATGTCCTCCTAACTGCTGCTTTTGCATAATTTGGTGTCCCACTCGTAAACATTGGTTGTCTGACTGACTGTAGGCGACGTGTACTTTGATATCCAGTCCATTGGGCGACGCTACGGCAAGTTTGGAGGAGCACTGGATTCTCAGGAAGGGGTTGGTAAGTGGAGGGAAGTTTTTTCAAATTACCTATTTTTAAAGGCTTGTTAGAAAAGATATGCAGTGGTACCATGGTCATCCATTTCAAAAGGTCAGACGAAAACCGTATTGTACAAAAACTGAAGCAAATATTTTCATATGAAATGTTGTAAATCCAAGGAATCTTTCCCAAACACCCAAAAATCAATTTTTTTTAGAATATAATTGATGCACAAAATAATGCAAAGCAAATATTAATAACGAGGTAAATTAATAAACATTTAACATTAGTTTAATCTTTATTAAAGAATTGAGGACGGTGGGAGAGGAGACCCACACAGATGCAATCTTTTTACTTTCTTACGTTTTTTTAAATTTAATGGTGATTTAACATAGTGATGGCACTCACAATTAATTATTCGGCTCCATATGGACTTATTTTACTATTTTACTCTATAAAATAGTAGAGGATTTATAGATTCTGCGGGCAAAGGGACGAGTTTGTTACGTGTAATATTTGGCCGTACAATAACTAATACAGTATATGAAAACCAAGGGGAGAATTTTGGGGGAAAAAAGATTTTCGTCAAAAACGGCAACACACGAAAAGTGGGTTGGACCAAAGCAAAGATACTACTGTGCGCCACTGGAATAAAGCTTAATAACATCTATTAGAACGGCGTAACGCAATGTCTCAAATAACTAACCTCTAACCATACTGTGTACTTGGCATGGATTCTTACAGTATAGGGCTGTCCCAAATCAATTACTATTGCACACTTTATCAGAATCTGAATTACATGTGTTGACCAAGCATGTTTAACACACAAGGAAATTTGACTTGGTAGACCGGGCTCTCTTTGTTCAATGCAAGAAGCAAAGAAAATGGAAGTGACAACTGCAATATTTACCCGCTTCACTACTTTCCATCACAATGGGTGTCTCCTCAGCCAGCATTATTTCAAGTTAGTCACTCCCCTGCCAGTATGTAGCTAACTTTTAAGGGTGGTATGTGTCCAACACTGCGCTCTCACCATTTTGTTGTGTTCTCAATGTACACGCAAAACGCAAAGTTAAATTACAAAAGTTCACAAAATCAGACAGAGCCTAAGTTTAGTAAATGACCAGCTCATAGCCTACGCATCCTTATATTGTAATTGTGTAGAAGGGAAACTGTTTTTGGACTTAAACCTATCATTATGTAAGACAAGACCATGTATGTTTTTCTTTTTTATGCATTCCAAAGAGTAAATAAATGTGATCAAAAATCCGCTTAAAATTGAGCCTATGGGAGTTGCTCCATTCTGCCTACAAAGCCCTTAAAAACATCAAAACACCTACATCAAGGTTTTATATACATGCTGTAGCTATCTATGTAATGTAGTAACAAGCACAGCTATGATAAGATGTAATATTTATTTCGCCCATTTTAAGCATACGCAGCGCATTAATTTAAAAAACGTATCACGAGTTTTGCTTTTTTCTTCAACATCACTGATTACTACTCACAGCACAACAAACATAATTGAACAACACTTAATGTGCTATGTCTGCTGTCATTAGGATGCTGACTGATAGATAAAGGGGGTGGAACAAAGCATCTTTTTGTGTCCGTCTTACCATTTCCCATTTTACTTCGTTTACTAAGTGTACCAACTCATCTGATTATGTCCTCATCCTTCTACTATCAAGGTGAGAAGCATTGTTTATGATCTAGAATAAACTTTCAGCCAGCACTGAGGCGAGGAAGCAGCTCATCAGCCGGTGATGTCAACATAGGCACACGATCTAGCGATCACGGCGCTGCTCCAAAAAGTTTGTCTGTGTTAGCCCTTATAATATCAATATCACTAAAACTTGGTTAATATTCTAGTTACGAAATGTAAATGGAGTATTGTTGGCGGTTTTTTGGTGATGTTTTTTTTTATATAGGAATAGAGGACCTCCCTTTCTATTAACGTTTTTGAGTTAGAATGCATTAAAAATATATATATGTATATCCGTCATCATGTTCCCCTTTAACTTGCATTTAACATTTAGTGTGTTTTTTTTTCTATTGAATATTTGCTTACTGTATCTGCTACAAATTACCAACAGCAATGTCTGAGGTAGACTCGCTGCGGTAGTATGCAGTGTGCAAAACACTCATGCTCCAGATGTTTTGATTCAGCTCTTGTGCTGGTTCTGATGTGATTGTGCATACCGGTAGTTATCATGCACTTTCATATTAACTCAATAATGTGATATTAGGTATACATCACTTGCATGGTTTTCCAGGCAGCTCCAGTAAAAAAGATGTGCGGGATTTTGCTTTGTGGAAGCGAGCCAAACCACACGAACCGTACTGGGAATCTCCATGGGGCCCAGGAAGACCAGGGTGGCATATTGAATGTTCTACCGTAGCAAGGTTTGCACTCCCTGTTTGTTCAGTGCTGTGTTTTGTTACCTCTGACCCCTCCTGTTGCCTCTGGGGTGATTTCAGCTCAGTGTTTGGGAGTCAGCTGGATATCCACTCAGGAGGTGTGGACCTGGCTTTTCCTCACCATGAAAATGAGGTGGCGCAGAGCGAAGCCTATCATCAGTGTGACCAGTGGTCCAATTACTTTTTGCACTCAGGTAAATCATGCAGCACACCGCAGCCAGCCTGTGGTTTAGGATCCATGCTTTTCCTTAGTGTTTGTGTTTTTTGTGACACAGTTTATTTCCATTGTAAAACAAATCTGATCTCCATTCATACATTTAACTCTGTTTAGGACATTTACATCTCAAAGGCGATGCAACGAAAATGTCAAAATCTCTGAAGAATTACATCACAATCAAGGTAACTTGTATTATGATGTCATGTCAAAATTCCAAAGAAAGAATGGATTGTGTACTGTAGAAATGGTTAGTACTGTGCTTCACAACTAGGGTTGTCAACCCTGTATTGAAAAATATAATAATTTTGTATTTAGAAACCAAAGTATGCATCCGGTATTGAGCCTAAAAGACACACCCTTCGTCCCGTTTTAGAGTGAGGATCAAATATAGTTTGTCAAATGTCAATGGAATGAATTAATGACTGGGCAAAGTGGGTGGCTAATGTGAAATTTTACAGCAAATTTATTGCCAGCTCTTTTCTTTTCTGCTTTGTCACCAGTAATAAAATGAAATAGCTGACATCACCAATTATTTGTTAATGCCTAGTGGTGTGATGATACTCGCTTCAGCCCCTTTGTAGCCATGGTTGCATCATTAAGTGAGGCCGGTGTAAATATTCAGCTAAATGTCTATGCGATTGTCTGGCTGTGGTGACCCTTAACGGGAAAAAGACTATTTATTCTGGGGCTTGTATTTTTTAACTAAAAATAAATTATTGGACAATTTGTTTACTACCTATTTATATTACTCCAAAATGTTGTATTACTCAAGTATAGAAATGTTCACACGAAAAAATTCAATAAGCACACAAATATATTCATCAAGCCCGTGAAGACCATTAAGCTCTCAACAAGGTGACTCAGATTTATTTTTTAGGAGTTGGCATCCTTAATCACAACTTGGTTCATTCCTTTTGCAACATTTTTGGCTCAGCATTCACACAATTCACCATCTCACAATTTGCATGCAGTGGAGGAACAATACTTATTTGATTTCCTGCAGATCTTGAAAATTGACCCCCTTAAAAAGTGTTGGCCCTGCGATGAGGTAGCGACTTGTTCTGGGTGTAACCCCGCCTGCCGCCCAAGTGCAGCTGGAATAGGCTCCAGCACCCCCGCGACTCTGAGGGACAAGCAATCCATCCATCTATCCATAAAAATGGATGGAATATCCCCAAAGCAGAAGGTTTACCCTTCATGTTTGACAGTAGAAATTAGAGATAGGAATATTTGGGCACCTCATTATTTATGATTTAGGAGTTACAATTCAATTAAAAATCAATCATTGATGCATCTTTAATTTCTGTATATTGATGCAGTTTTATATTTATTTTTATTTCACTAAAAAGTGTTTATCACTTGCAACATTCAAAAAACAGTGCAGTTGTAATAAGAAACAGGTAAATTGATTCCCACAATTCTTAAATTAATGAAAATGTTTGCAAAACTGGAAACGTGCCCTAAAATAAAGGAGCAGGTCGGATCTCTCTGTGAGGTGGCTTGCTGCAGTCAGGGCAAATTTTAGAACCGTCTGCATTACGTTATTTACAATAAATAAATTGATTACTGAGGTTTACTAATCGTTTTTATAATCGTCTATGTCCAAATTGCGATGGATCTAAAAATCTATTATTTTCCCCACCTGTAATAGAATTGCTGACATTGGATTCTTTGGTGTTGCCTGACTGCATCACTCTCTCCCATTGTGTGAGTCATTCAGGTGTTGTTAAACCTCAAATGTACATGTCTTTTTGAGCAGGGGTCTTGCCGGCACTGCAGGATCTCAATCCTTCACTGCAAAGTGTGTCACTAAGCAGTTTTGTTGCTGACTGTGCGCTCAGCTTCCCAGACATAATTAGTTCCTCCCTTGGAATTTTAGGCTGGTCCCTCACCTTTAGCCTTATAATCCTTATCCACAAGGTGAAGTCTTGCATTGAGCTCCTGAGCAAGGGTTTTAGCTTGGTTTTCTTATATTTCCAAATTATTGCGCTCATAGTGGTCCATCTCACCAAGCTTCTTGTTGATGTTTGTTGTAGTTTTGTGCAGGTCAAACATCTTGTCTTTGGTCTTACTCGTGGTGGTGAAGAGGTTTGAATGGAAGATACTGTTTATGTGACAGGGTCTTATCCACCAAATGAGTTTAGGTGCTCAGTGGCCTTGTAGTTAGTGTCTGCCCTGAGATCGTTAGGTCGTGAGTTCAAACCCCGGCCGAGTCCCAAAGACTATGAAAATGGGACCCATTACCACCCTGCTTGGCGCTCAGCATCAAGGGTTGGACTTAGGGGTTAAATCACCAAAATGATTCCTGCTCCCTGCTCCCCTTACCTCCAAGGGAATGGGTCAAATGCAGAGGGTAATTTTACCACACCTAGTGTGTGTGTGTGTGTGTGTGACTAACAGTGGTACTTTAACTTTAGATGAGTGTTTTCCTAAAAGGATAGAACTCCCACAATTTGTGTTTCATGACCTGGTCTGTGGTAATCAGAATGCTTGCTGTTCAGGGATTGCAGTAATGGATTACATTTTACATGGCGCCTTTTAAACACACTCAAAGTGCTTTCCAGAGAGAACTGCAAACCTGTCATTCATTCACTCTACATTCACAATTTATAATGGTAAGCTACATTTGTAGCCACAGTTGCCCTGGGGTAGACTGACAAAGCGTGGCTGCAAATTTGCGTCTATGGCCCCTCCGACCACCACTAAGCATTCATATACTATTGTAAGTGGCACTGGGAGCCAGGTGGGTAAAATGTCTTGCCCAATGATACAACAGCTGTTACTAACTAGTATGGCAAAAGTTGGATTCAAATAAGGAACCCCCAGGTTTTTACACAGCCACTCCAATGTAGGTATTTCAAGTTTTTATTCTCATGTACAAAATCAGCAGGTAATCAAGCATTTTTAACCCACTGCATTTAATTTCCCGTCCTCATGCGTTTGTTAATACTTTTTCATTTTACAGGACTTTCTGCAGTCACACTCGGCCAATGAGTTCCGGATGTTCTGCCTCTTGACCAAATACAGATCAGGTTTGTTACACCTGTACACACATTGCAAATGCTTATTGCTCCAGCTGGTGTTAAGTGGCTCCTCTGTAATATCTCCATAGCTATTGATTACAGCGAGAACAGCATGTCGGAGGCTCAAGTCTCATTGGCAACAGTCTCCACCTTCTGCAATGACGCTCAAGCCTACATAAAGGGCCAGCTGCAGTGTTTGCCGGTGAAAGATGCCGTACTTTGGGAGAGGTGGTTGGTTTCTTTTCCATTCCTTTATAGTTTGCTATGATTCCATGACATCATTGCTGTCATATCATTTTTCACGTCAGGTTGGATCAGACAAAAGCTCGCGTGACAACAGCTCTGGCTGATGACTTTGACACCCCTCAAGCCATTAGTGCCATCATGGATTTGGTTCACCATGCAAACTGCCAGCTACAGCCTGTTTGCTCTGTAACAGCTCCAATACTATTTCTTACATATGATTAAGTTTTGGCCATATATTGACATTACAGCAGTTCATTTGATATATTGACTGTTTTTTCTCAGTCGACTGGGGCTGTTCGAAGTCCAGCGGTGTTTGGAGCCATTGCAGCCTACATCAGAGACATCTTTGACGTGTTTGGAATTGAACCATCAAACGTCAAGGTCAGGACACACACGACATTTACCATGACTACAGGACTAAAACACTTCTGTTGTGTTGATAGGGCTAGTCTATATTTCAGTTCTATTTACTGTGCAGGAGGCCGAGGCAATGACCCACGCTGGAAGCCTCCAGGCTGTCGTCGATCAGCTGACTCAGTTCAGAAGTGAAGTCAGAGCATTTGCACTTGCCCGTCAAACAGCTACTTCCAAGAAAACAGAACTTTATCCAGACAGAATCCCGCTTCTTAAAGCCAGTGACGATTTAAGGAATAACCTGGCACCTTTTGGCGTGCTTATAAAGGTGAGATACCAGGTACAGTAGATGCACCACAGGGATTGTACACTGATGAGCTGTTCTTGTGTTTTCAGGATCGAGGGGCCACTTCCACGTGGGAACTAACTACGAAAAAAGAGTCACAGAATGAAATCCAGACACCCACCGAAAATGTGGCCTGAATTGACTCAAGTAATGTCATTAAAAAATACAATATTCTGATATTAAGACATTTTGTGTCTTTACTGAGAAAAATAGGGTACATACAGGTATTTGCTTAAGCACACCTTTATCTAAAGAACATAGTAAAACAAAACATCTAAAAAGAAGATATAAAAGTAGATAACTCATTTTATTTCAACTTAGCAAAAACATGTATTCTGGAAGTCCCTCAAAAACAAAGGCTGAACTGGCTTAAGTATATGTAACAAAGGCCTAGGTGCATTGCTTTTAAGTTTTGATGAGCAACTGAACGGGTTGAGTTGCATGATTTGAGATCGGGCTAAAAGGTCCATGAGACTGTACATGTACATTGTGCAGACACAGAAACATATTGCTATGTTTTGGTAAGACCACTGTGGAGCTTACAAAAAGCAGAACCAATGTTGAATAGTGATTGATGACCGTGATTAAACCTGTATTTGTGATTAGAGTAGATCAACTGATATTAGTTCAGCAGCAGATGAAGTCCTGCATCAGGTTGTGTTGCTGATCACTGGAGCCAGATTAATCAAAGAGTTACTGGCCTGGGCCAGCTCTGTGATAGAAACTCTGCCTCTTTGTTTGATGAACTGAGCCACAGAGTCCAGTTCTGCTGGAGTAATGAAAATGAACTTCCCTCTGTCATCAATTACCCCTGGAAAAAACAAAGAGACGATAATTATTATATTTTTACACTGTACATAAGGGGGAGCCTTGTGTTACGTTTTGTGGGTACAACACACTCCCATAAATGAATAATATCGTACAAATAACAGACAGCTGTACATCCACACTGTGGAAAATTTGTAGAGGTGTGTAGCTACACTGACGGACAATGTCCCTTTTGTTCTTTATAGTTATCTTTTCTCTTGGGCTTTCACACAAGTAAAATATTTGACAATCACATTTTATTCATAGTTAACCCAAAATGGATTTCTCATCAATCCATCCATCCATTTCCTACCGCTTGTCCTTTTTGGGATCGTGGTCAATATTTTAAAATAATTACCTGCAGTGCGTTGGTGTCTTGCCAGATTATGTATTTTGTAGGAATACAGAATTTGTTTTTACTGCTGTAGGAGCACTTGCATTCAGAGGGGAGGAGCTATACTTCCATGTTTAGATACCAGTTTTCACGCATCATTAACACAAAATGTGGATTGTTGCAATGATAGTTGATTGTAAAATATGCGTGGTAATGTAATCTTTGATATTGCTACCTGAATAAATGCTTCTGATATTCCCAATATTCCTCAATTGATGTACAAGTATTATTTAAACACAGATTACATGACAAAACATCCTTGAAAAAGCAGGATTTTAATGTATGATTGTTTGTGGAGTTAGACCGGATGTGACACACAGCGTTATTTTGAAGCAGGAAGTGTGTGATTGGTTTGAGAAGGTGTGTTGACTTGTTTTGACAACGTGAGTCTCCGATAAAGTTGACTTCCTCCCTAAGGTCTTCCTTCTGCTGAGCTTTTATACCATTTTACTAAACCAGTAACAATCTACAATTTATGTTATCAATGCAGTGAACTGTAATTTAAACATTGAAGTGAAGCGCCACCCCTCTCAATGCAAGCACGCCAGCTAAGGCTGGGCGATATTGCCTATTTTTAGGCCATATCGTGATATACGATATATTTCTCGGTATTTTGCCTTAGCCTTGAATGAACACTGGATACATATAATCACAGCAGTATGGTGATTCTATGTGTCTACATTAAAACATTCTTGTTCATACTGCACTAATATATGCTACATTTAAACTTTCATGCAGAGAAGGAAATCACAACAAAGTCAATTTACCAAAACTGTTTTTATTACAGTTATTAGCAGGTGACTTTTCAAATGATACTACAGATTAGCAGTAATGCTGCTTTTTGGTAGCAACGCTTGTGCCCCACACATTACAAATTAATGTTGTTTATTCAACATATTCCCGCTTGAAGCCAAACCACCGCAAGACGATGGACCCCGTGCTGTTTTTCTTAGGAATTAATTTTCTTCGATTGTTACGAGATTCGCACTTTCTTTCTCTCGCAACAACCCGCTAGCATCACAGCTAACGTTAGCCACGCCGCTACCTTTCTGCTGAGCGAGGGCGTATACGTATGTGACGTATGATGTGACAGTATGTGACGTATGTAAAAATGTGCACCTGCTTGTCTGTGAGAAGGAGACACAGGAAAGAGCGAAGAGAGCCTGTAGTGTAATGCCCGCAGCTAAAAACAACTGCGTGAGAACGTCTACTCGAATATTACAATAGTAATTTTCTATATCGCACAGAGACAAACCCGCGATACATCGTGTATATCAATATATGGCCCAGCCCTAACGCCAGCAGACTTTTGCTAATTTCATGGCAATCATAAGATGAAAATGTTGTCTTGTTGGGAAAACGACTTTCCATGGCTTTGGACTTGGGCTTTCCATCATGCATCCTTGTCTTTCTCAATTTCTGCCAGCTATTTTTTCCCTGCAACAGTAACTGAACGCAGAAAATTTTCCAACGCGATGGAATGGATCAAGGGTCAAACCGGACACTTGCACGTTATTCGCTCTTTTAAAAATGCGTGCCGTCAAAGGAAATTATAGTTATCGCATTAACTTTGACAGGCTTACTTTTTTCCCTTCACTACGCCTTCCAAGCAACAACTAAACGTCAAAAACAAGTCAATCATTAATCAAGAATTACTAATTAAATGCTCAGAAAAGATCAAAATGGCTGCATGCATGGTCAAAACCTTGTGATCATTAAGGAGGATAAAGATGAGATCCTTGAACATGTAAAAATATATGCTCCTATGAAATGGACAGTGACAACAAAACAACATAGTTTTCATTATTGAGTCTCTCTCTCCTTTGCAATGTCCCTAATATTGTGCAAGACGAAAACAGGAATAAAAGTAATTGAACTCTTTTTATTATAGTTCAATTTAATTATTGTATTAAATCGTTGAACTACTGTGCTTAATATGTCTGTGCTTTTGTGAACAGTGTAAATCACATACATTTTAATTTCGGTACAGAATTGGTAAACTTTCAAACTTACACTAAAACTTGAGGTCATACGAATGGAAATCGTACGTAAGACCTGTATAAATGTTAAGACTGTAAAGCTCAGGAGATATTGCATTACATTTTTTGAGTAGTTTTAACAGTATTGAAATTTTCGATTAAAAAAAAATTAGCTACTTAACTGTTTTTTATTAGCTGTAAACAAACTATAATCGTCAAAATGATTACGAAATGTATTCTTAAAATATTTAACTCTGTAATTAATCCATACGAAGGTTTAACATTTTAAATTGAACTAACGAAATAAATCAAAATATATCAAAATATCTTCATTGAGATGCACCTCAACAAAATCAAATTTTAAGGGATGTACACACACAATGTGACCATTTTTTGATGTACATATATTGTAAGCAGATGATAAACAAACAATACGTAATGACCCATGATTGGCTTCTGGCAAAGGGGTTTAATAACTTGTTATTCTAATGCTAGATTGTGACCAACCTGTGAGTGAGCCTTCTGCTAGCAGGTCCTGCAATCGATCAATGGCATCTTGTGTTCTCATCCCAAAATGAGAGGCCAAGTCTTCCAGTAGAACAACTTTAGAAGTCTGGTAGACACAGAAAGTGTAATTGAAAGCACCGTATATCTTATTTTTCTGCAAAAGCTGGATTGGGTAATCACCTTGATGTAATGTATGAATTCTTGAAGTAGGTTGCGTGACTGGAAGATAAAACCACAAATATTGTGTTGCAATTATTTGAAAAAATGTAAGAGATGTTAAGTGCATTGTGTATCATGTTAATTTTTTTCCTAAATGAAACTAAACCTAAAAAAATATTATTTTCAGTATTTGTTTGCAGACCCAAAACGGAATAAACAAATTGTTTTCCAATGTTGTACACAACTGGAAAATGGTCAAACGGTTATGGGGCATGCTAAATTTTTTTTTGCCAATCCATTTGATATACCAAGTTTACCTGTAAGTAGTTTAACACATACTTGGGCTTTCAGATAAACAAGCGTAGGAGGAGGACCCAGATGGGACTGTCTGTACCGTAGGTTCTGTACAACAAATCAAGTTAAAGTTACGACTTCTTGGTTGTCTGGGTTAACCTAGGCAAACACTGACAATGTAAGAAAAGCGTTACAAAACTGGTTAACTTTTTAGCAGAATAAGTCACCACAGTAACTGACCGATCAGTTATCTCTGAAAATGATGTCACAGTTCATGTGTGTGGGAATCGGTAAGAGTAGTACCGTATTTTTGGGAGTATAAGTCGCACCTGCCGAAAATGCAGAATAAAGACGAGAAAATCATATATAAGTCGCACTGGAGTATAAGTCGCATTTTTGGGGGAAATTTATTTGATAAAACCCAACAAGATTAGACATTAGAAAGGCAATTTAAAATAAATGAAGAATAGTGAACAACAGACTGAATAAGTGTACGCTATATGACGCATAAATAACCAACTGAGAACGTGCTATAACACATAGAACATACTATACGTTTACCAAACAATCTGTCACTCCTAATCGATAAATCGCATGAAATCTTATACGTCTATTCTCTTACGTGAATGAGCTAAATAATATTTTTTTATATTTTATGGTATCGTGTTAATAATTTCACACATAAGTCGCTCCTGAGTGAGTATAAGTCCCACCCCTGGCTAAAATATGAAAAAAACTGCGACTTATAGTCCGAAAAATACAGTTGCAGTAAGAGACAAAAACAGGGATTAGATAAAAATCTGGCAAAACCAAAATTTCATGAGCAAATTTGTAAATTGTTGTTGGAGGGACTGTCTTATCCCTGACATTTTCTTGGATGGAATGTTCACAATGACACACAGTGAAACAGTACACTTAGAGTGCCCATATAAAGAACAGACAATACTTTAAGTGTTGTAGTATTTTTTTAAATTTTATTTCAGATAGCCAGTATTTTTTCTTTTGTTCCTATGAATACAACTGAAATAATTCTCAGACCCCTTTTATGTGTCGCCCCTCACTTATGGGTCTTTCTTAAGAAAAAAAAGTATATTTTTACTTTTAGTCCAAAAGCCAAAACGCAGAGGAAAATATGTATTTTTAAAATTCGTGTTTGTGTGAATTTTCAAGGAAACTTCTGTGTGGAACAAGACTTTATGGTTTGTTTTTTCCTTATTAAATACACATCTTGTAATATTCTTCTTCCTGAGTGCCGTAAAGAGTGAATCGATGTTTGTTATTGGTCATTTGCTGCTAAGCCCTCCCCTTACTTGAACATGCTCATGAAAAGTATAGCAACTAATTCGGTTATTAGGTTTTGTAGTAGTGCTTATACTACAACGTAAATGTTTGGCTAAGTTAAAACAAAAACATCTCATAACTTTAATTTGATTTAGACCCCCTCGGTCCTCCTGTTTTTTTCTACGTTTTAACCTGAAAGCCTTATTTTTTTGCATAAACGTTATCTATTTCGTCTCCATTTTCCAATTTTGCAAAAAAAAAAAAAATCTTCAATTTATTAATTTTTTTGAATCTAGAAACAAATATTGATAAAAACAGTTATTTTGTTTCAAAATGAATGAAGAAATGATACAAAAATAAGTGAGATGCCATATCCCAATTGACCTAACCTGGTCTTCAGTGAGTTCTTCCTCCTCACCCTGATCTTCTACCACAAAAGAGGCTTTGAGCTTGAGGTACTCCTCCTCCTCCCGCCTCTCCTGCTCCTCTTTGGTCCGCCGCTCTTCTTCCTCCTGATTGAACATCAATGAGTTGTTACGTCATTTCCTCCCTTGCACGGATAGGTGAGGAAAACAACATTTAATATAATGAAGTGAGACCTGTTTCTCTTCCAGCAGTCTCTCTTTTTTCTGTTCCTCAAGTCTTTCCTGCTCTCTGAGCTCCTGCGTCCTCTTCCTTTCTTCACGCTCCTCCTGCTCTGCCTAAAAGTAAAATTATTTTTGAATAAGACATGTTTTTGATGGTTACACCTTGAGGAAATGTACAAGAGTTGGTAGAGAAACGCTGGAAAAAAAAGTTCCCCTAATCTAGGACCCGCTTAAATTATTTTACAACTGGGATAATGGTCGGAACACATAAGATAAGGTTAATTTGTAACACCCAAACTACACCAAAAGACAGCAACAAAAGTCCATGGTTCCAGTTTTTGTCCAATTATTACTACTGTATATCATTGGTACTTACCTCTCTCTGGGCTTTCCTGGCCTGTTTCTCTTCCAGCTTCTTTTGCTTTTTGGCTCCAATTTTTGCTGTTGGCTGGAAGGTCTGTTCTCCTGTCTCCTCTTCCTCTTCCTCAGGCTGCTGATTCTCTTGCTCCTCTTCTGATATCACCACAAATTTTAAAAGGTTTGTTTAAAAACGTTGCAAAATCATGCAAAAAGCATTGACCAAGGAAATCTGCCTAAATATTAGTGCTCATCTCCAACATTACACAAATGTTTAAAGTATTTTTCAATATTTTCCTTGATTCTTCTGTGAGTAATAGGGATGAAAACTAGTATTTTTTGGTACCAGTAATGAAACACAAGCAATATACTCATTGAATAAAGTTGAGGGACAGCAGCATGCTTGACTGCTAATCAAGCAAAGCGGAAAAACAAGAACGCTGCGTCCTCTTCAGTGTGACCTCCCAACTTAATATCCTACAATGCTTTGGCAAGGGCGTGTCATAGGTTAGGTTGGGTTGGGTTAGATTACGTTACATTACTTTATTAGTACCCAAAAGTAAACTTGTTTTGCAGCCAGCAAGATCAGGACATCAATTTAAACATACAGAGAAAGTAACATCTTAAATATGCAATACAAAGACCTACCACGTAATAAGCATTACAAACACTGCCAAGATGACAAAATACTATATGTACTCAACGTTCCCCATGAAAGGGATAAAACATATACAATCTGAATCAAATAAGATTTGGGACAAGCCAGAATAAAACACCGTAATAAAAGAATAATTAAAATAATAAATGACACTAAAATAAACATAGCCAAAAATAGGGTACTACAGCTTATTTAGTTCTGTGATGGCAACTGGGACAAAACTACACCTGTACCATTTTGCTTTGCCTTTTGGGACTAAAAACCTCCGTCCAGATGGGAGCAAAACATCACAACTTTTTGAAAGGCTGCCGCAAAATCATGCATTGTAAGTTGACAAAAGAATAATCACAATAATTTTAAGAATACGTTTATGAATGAGCAACAGTGTCTGTTTACCGAGCTCTTCTGCGCCTCTCTGTGGTCTTCTGTTGGCCATCACAGCTGCAAGGTTTCTCCTCCGACGCGGCATTCCAGCGCCTCGCTCCTCTGCAATTGCCCGATGGCGTATGCCTGCAGCTCTGACCACAGCCAACTCATTCTCTCTGTTATCTGTGTAGAGAATTGAAACATAACGCTAAAATAGAAGCGTATCATGTTTCCTAAACCCTTTTTAATGTGGAATATTGTAGTGTTGCTGACTGGTAATTAACATTAACAATATTTGTATTTCTGTGTTGCACCGTCTCAGACTCAAGCTTTAAATTAAAAGTTAAAGTACCACTGATAGTCACACACACTAGGTGCGGTGAAATGTATGTATGTAAAAGGGGCAGCATTGTAGAAGAGGGGTTACAGCTCGTGCCTCACTGTAAGGTCTTGGGTTCCATTCCCTGCCACTTCATTTTACACACTGAAAATGTCAAGTCTTTTTTATTCTATTTTTGAAATTATCGCAATTATGCTGTATCATGGCTTTAATATGGGGAAAATATTTGCACCATGAGATTTTGACATTGTTACATCCCTGCGGGCTTACAGTCATTTTAATTTAAAAGAACATTACTGAGCACTGGGAGTTTAACAGTGGTTTATCATTATTAGCGTTTATTGTTCCATCCCTAGATCAGTGTTGCCACATTACCAACGTTGTCGCTATATAGGGCTCGGATACACGGATAGGGGAAATTCAAGCATCCAGAACATAATGCATTGGGGGATATGCATGTATCTGAAGTGTTTACGCCAGCTGCTACAACACTGCCATAGTTTTTCGTTCTTTTCTATAACAAGTTTAAAACCTTCTGCAAACAGGCTGCATTATTAACCACTTAAGTATTTTAAACGATCGCTTTAGAAAAAAAAAGGCTATGATGCGATTTTTGTTATTTCCAACATGTAAGAAAAGCCAATGACTATTATCAGTGAGATCAAGATACCGAATAGTCCGGATAGCAACCGTAAGATGAACAAACATCACTTGCTGCTCCTTTATGCTCAACTTTAAAATATTGTATAAGATAAGTGGTGTACTCAGTAAATATGCCAATGAAGAAGGACCACAGTTAACACGATTACACTGGAAAAACTGGTATCCGCATGAAATATTGTTATAATAATGATAATGATGACTTATTTAAGTATCAGTCTGACTCAGGTGCCTCTGCATGTATTAACTTCACTTTGACAATATCCTGAATATTGCACTCTTCTGTACACACACACACACGTCTATGCACACGCACGACAGGTGTATGGGCACGCGCACTACACAATCACAATTATCGTGAATTTAATATTAACTTCTGTAACAACTTGAGGTATTCATTTCGCATGCAAGCAATCACTATGCAACTTCGTACATGCAACATTATTGCTGCTTATGCTAAATATGGAAATGTATTGGGTTTTTTTTTAGCTCAAATAATCGGATCTGAACTGAACTAATCACCTGACACATGTTGGTGTGTTCAAGGTAGGCCTGGGCGATATATCAATTTTATCAATAAATTTGAGTTTCTTGTTGCAGACAATTTAAAAAAAAATTAAAGATCTATATTTTTTTCCTCTTGCTCTGGCAAACGTTTTGCCTCAATGAACTTCCGTAGCCCCATAGCTCCTTACTTCCTTAGTGGAGTTTCATCCCAAGCGTAACAAAACATGGCAAATGCTAATGCTAACGAGATGGAGACTTTTGTTCTAACCAAAAAAAAGTGCTGTCAGTGCTTCAGTTTCGCGACAATGGGTGTTGAACTAGTGACTGCACGCTGCAAAGTCGATTTAAAAAAGGTAGGCAGTACAACAAACTTATTCCAGCATCTTGTTTCTAATCAGAAAGAGATACTCCATTCTTATTTGAATCATTACCCCCAAGAATTAAATCGATTCGAATTGTGTGGTGCCCAAAGATTAAATAGCCATAATATCTACTAATCAATTTTATAATTGTCCATGTACGAATTGCAATGTATCTAAAATTGATTATTTCCCCCACCTCTAATGATAACACACCTCGGCGTTCATGGTATAGAAATAAGAATGTCCTGTCTGCAACAAGCTGCCCCATTTCTTTCCTCTCAGTCAAACAAGTCAGAAACAAATAAGTACACCCGTCAACATTGCGGTAGCAAACCGGTTGTTCTTTTTGCTTGCTTGATATTTTGCACCCGGACAGTCCATTTCTTATTGGTTAGTTACTCGTACAACTCAGCATTGTAAACTAAAACCCATCCATTTTCTACCATTTATTCCCTTTGGGTTTGCGGGGGGCGCTGGAGCCTATCTCAGCTTCAATCGGGCGAAGGCGGTGTACACCCTGGACAAGTCGCCACCTCATCACAGGGCCAACAAAGATAGACAGACAACATTCACACACTAGGGCCAATTTAGTGTTGCCAATCAACCTATCCCCAGGTGCATGTTTTTGGAGGTGGGAGGAAGCCGCAGTACCCGGAGGGAACCCATACAGACACAGGGAAAACATGCAAACTCCACACAGAAAGATCTCGAGCCCTGGATTGAACTCAGGACCTTCGTATTGTGAGGCACTTGAACGTTTGCCAAAATTACTCAGTGGCATAGTGGTTAGAGTGTCCGCCCTGAGATCGTTAGGTTGGGAGTTTAAACCCCGACCGAATCATACCTAAGACTATAAAAAATGGGACCCATTGCCTCCCTGCTTGGCACTCAGAATCAAGGGTTGGAATTTGGGGTTAAATCACCATAAATTATTCCCGGGTGCGGCACCGCTGCTGCCCACTGCTCCCCTCACTTCCCAGGGGGTGATCAAGGCGATCGGTCAAATGCAGAGGACAAATTTCACCACACCTAGTGTGTGTGTGACAATCATTGCTACTTTAATTTTACTTTAAATGGCTAACACAGACCACAATGCATTGCAAGATCACGCTCCCCATTTAACAAATAACCAAACTTGTAGTCGCTTTTCTGATAAGAAAATATCAAGAATACTCTTTTTTTTTTTTAAGCGACAAGCAACACATTTTGTGGCTACTTTGTGAGACTGACAAGAAAGCACATATCACTCTTCTCATCAGGAAGCAAGTGCTGCTTTGGGCCCCTACCCCATCTTTTAAATATCTCGTTTGTGGAATTTAAAATACAAAATAAAATAAAAAAAATGTCAAAAAAATAAGTGAAAAAAATAATTGCATTTTTAATCCGAAACATTGATGTTTTTGCTTATCTGTTTTTTCTTCACTTGAACAAAACGTCATGGGTTAAGTTTTTACATCACGCATTTAAAGTGCAGCACAGCTTAACAAAAAACAAATCTAAAATTGGCTTTCCTCCATATTCTTTTTTTTTTTTTTTGACATCTTAAACCTCCTGTCTCATTATTACCTGAAGTGAATTTTGGTTTGTAAATAGTATGCTTTTATATAGGATTGACTTGCCCACCCCCAAACATTATGACATCAGCTGCACTCTATAATATCATGTTATCAAACGTTCCCTTTATGGCTGTTACGACACATTCGATGCTTTTGTCATGCATTTATTCTTTCACACCACGCCCTCTGACTAATGGCAAACTTTCCATTTGACACTGTTGTAAGCACAATACCAACGGCGTGCAATTTGCAAAATGCACAACCGCATTTTGTAAATTTAATGTCAAATCATCCATCCATCCATCCATTTCCTACCGCTTATTCCCTTTTGGGGGTGCTGGGGGCGCTGGCGCCTATCTCAGCTACAATCGGGCGGAAGGCGGGGTACACCCTGGACAAGTCGCCCCTCATCGCAGGGCCAACACAGATAGACAACATTCACACACTAGGGCCAATTTATGTCAAATCAAATCAAATTAAAATCAAATGATTATTGGATTCATCACTATACAGTGTACATCCACGACTAAACTACTACCAAGTGTGAATTCAGGCCAGGTGGCCTATTTCAAGTTCCAGGTAACCCTACATTATTATATTTTAGAAATAGTAAACCAAGTTGTGGTAGTAGTTTAGTCAATAGTTCTGTCGTGGATGTACACTGTATAGTGATGAATCCAATAAACATTTTAATTTGATTTGATTTGACATTAAATTTGCGCGCCATTGGTATTGTGCTTAAAACAACTCTACACCTGGGGTTTGCTGACGTACCCTAAAACACTTTTGCTAAACTTACGTCTTGGATAATGAGTTGACAGAAAATGACTTTTAAGCATGGCTGTGTACAGAAGTGTATAATTATGTATATTTCAAATGACCTCCAAGTATAACTATGTACACAAGATATGTCACACTGTGCACGGTTAGTGTCGCAAGTTATGTTATGCTAACGGTCAGGTAGGTTAGCTTACCTTCATCCGTCTTTTTCCGCAACTTTACAGCAAAAAATATCAGCACAGCAAGAATAGAAGCAGCTATCAAATACAGTGCTATATCCATGGCGGTTTCACACCCTTTAAATAATTTTCAGATGATACTTTTGTATCACGCGTGTTTACATGCGTGTCGTTTCTTTTTAGCCTTGACAGCAGACACAATTCTTCTTCTTTTTTTTCCCCCTCGCCTACTATTATTTGGCAGCTTTAGGCTCAATACCACCCCTATCGACTTGGAGTATTTTTGAAATTGTATTCACCGCACTGTTATTCCGAAGAAGAACATTTGTGTATCTCCTTTTTATGCAGTTAGAGCCAAATTTACTATTATTTCGTCCAAAATTTTCTAGTAAGAGTTAACATTGAAAATATTTTAGAATAGAAAACAAACACGATTCGCTAATATAAGGCAGTTAGCTCAACTTGCCTATCCTTTAAATTTTATACATCATATTACGAACAATACTGCAAGAATACGTTTTTGCATCAACTATCCACAGTTAGTATAGTACATTCTTAATGTTACAAAGAGGATATGGACAATGTTTAATATTTACACACTTTGTTGGTATATTTTCAAAACTGAGTACCGTATTTTTCAGACTATAAGTCGCAGTTTTTTTCATAGTTTGGCCGGGGGTACGACTTATACTCAGGAGCGACTTATGTGTGAAAGTATTAACACATTACCGTAAAATATCAAATAATATTATTTAGAAGCGACACCGATGAAGAAGATTTCATGGGATTTATGGATTAGAAGTGACGGATTGTTTGGTAAAGGTATAGCATGTTCTATATGTTATAGTTATTTGAATGACTCTTACCATAATATGTTAGGTTAACATAGCAGTTGGTTATTTATGCCTCATATAACCTACACTTATTCAGCCTGTTGTTCACTATTCTTTATTTATTTTAAATTGCCTTTCAAATGTCTATTCTTGGTGTTGGATTTTATCAAATGAATTTCCCCCAACAATGCAACTTATACTCCAGTGCGACTTATATATGTTTTTTCCCTTCTTTATTATGCATTTTCGGCAGGTGCGACTTATACTCGGGAGCGACTTATACTCCGAAAAATACGGTACACCCCGAATTTCAACAAAAGTTTAATTGCAGTACATATAGAATAGAATAGGGGACGGCGTGGCGCAGTGGAAGAGTGGCCGTGCGCAACCCGAGGGTCCCTGGTTCAATCCTCACCTAGTACCAACCTCGTCACGTCCGTTGTGTCCTGAGCAAGACACTTCACCCTTGCTCCTGATGGGTGCCGGTGAGCGCCTTGCATGGCAGCTCCTTCCGTCAGTGTGTGAATTTGTGTGTGAATGTGGAAGTAGTGTCAAAGTGCTTTGAGTACCTTGAAGGTAGAAAATCGCTATACAAGTACAACCCATTTAATGTGTTAGTAATACTTTCAGTACCGTACAATATGTATGTACAAATATACAGTATCAATCATGATAAGAAAAGGATCAAATACCTCAAACTGATATTTAAACTGAAACAGAACTGCGTATTTACTGTTTACTTATCCACCACAACTTAACTGTTTATTTATTCAGCTGCCACTTAAGTGTTTATTTATTCTTTGCTATTTAACTGTGTATTTGTTTATCCACTGCCGTTTCACCATTTATTCATCCTTCACTGACATATAAGTGTTATTTATTCATTGCCATATAACTCATAACTACCCTTAAGCCAAAATGCTTCTCTGTAGGATTGCTCAACAAAGTTGTGTTGTGTTGTAAATGCAATGACAATAATGCACTTATTTTAAAATATCCTATTTAAAAGGCTTCATTTCTACTGGATACATTGAATTATGTACTTGTTCCCACTAAACATGCTGGCATTGCAGTTAATTTGGGGATACAGAGCTTCTATTTAATTTGATAAACTTCAACTAACAACCTACTGCATGGAAAAGTCAGAATGTCCTCAATGTTATTTTATTTAGCTTTTTAAATATATATGACCTCTCATTGCTTTAGATATTACTTACATTAATTTTGCTTCTAAAAAAAAATTAAACGTAATTATTTGTCCAAGGTGTACGCCTCCTTCCGTCCGAATGCAGCTGGAATAGGCTCCTGCACCCCCCGCCACCCTGAAAGGGACTAGCGGTAGAAAATGAATGGATGGATACATGTAATCATTAATTTTCTAATTGAATTAAAGATTTGATATATTTTTGATACATTTTGCAATTAGATTAATCACACTTTCGAATTGGGATCAATTATGATTCATCACAAATTTTTACTTGCTTGCATTATTTTAAATAACTTCAAAAGTAACTATTTGGACACATAATTTGAATGTCAAATTATCATACAGGAACATTGCATATATGGGTTGTGTGTATTTGTGTGTGATTGTGTGATAAATCTGTGTATATACATGGATTGCAGTAATTGTTTGTGATTAATCACAAGAGATAAGTCATTATTTTTGACAACCCTGATATAATTATTTTCTAATGATATAATGCATAAGGGCAGCACGGTGGAAGAGGGGTTAGTGCATTTACCTCACAATACGAAGGTCCTGAGTAGTCCTGGGTTCAATCCCGGGCTCAGGATCTTTCTGTGTGGAATTTGCATGTTCTCCCCGTGACTGCGTGGGTTCTCTCCGGGTACACCGGCTTCCTCCCACCTATTGGCAACACTAAATGGTCCCTAGTGTGTGAATGTTGTCTGTCTATCTGAGTTGACCCTGTGATGAGGTCGCGACTTGTCCAGGGTGTACACGCCTTCCGCCCGAATACAACTGAGATAGGCTCCAGCGACACCAAAAAGGACAAGCGGTATAGAAAATGGATGGATGGATAAAACATTAGCCAGATTCAAACTGCAAAAAAGTATTCTGCATCTTCATCCAGACCCTAACCCGGGGGTAAGCAACCCGCGGCTCTCCAGCCGCATGAGGCTCTTTAGTGCCGCCCTACTGGCTACCAGGAGCATTTTTAAAAGAGGATTGAAAATGGGAAAAATTAATGTTTTTGATTTAGTATGTTTTTTTGTTTGAGGACAAACATGACACAAACCTTCCAAATTGTTAGAAAGGCCGCTGTTTAATATGTTTGTGTGTATGCTTCACTGATTAGAGTATTTGGTGAACATCGTTTTGTCCTACTAATTTCGGCGGTTCTTGAACTCACCAATGTGTGGACCTTGTTTACATGTAAAATCTTCCAATCCTTTGTCTCATTTTGTCTACCAAAATGTTTCATGCTGTGCGTGAATGCACAGAGGTGCCTTTTGTTTATGTTATTGACTTGTTGGAGTGCTAATCAGGCATATTTGGTCAGTGCATGACAGCAAGCTAATCAATGCTAACATGCTATTTAGGTTAGCTATTTGTACATATTGCATCATTATGCCTCATTTGTAAGTATATTTGAGCTCATTTAATATCCGTTACTTTTATTCTCTTTGTTTATCATTTAGTTTTGCATGTCTCATGACACATTATCTGTATGTAATATTGGCTGCATTTCTGATAGTAGTTTGTGTGCCATGTTGTTCCAGACCCCAGCATACATTATCTAACTTGCCAAAGATTGCAATAAATCTATTGAAAGAAGACAGCCTGCCGTTTCCTTTGACTTGGACACACACATCATTACCTCTAGCCATTAAACGAAAATCATTTCCAGGTGTTATCTCGACTTCTGAGTAGCGTCTGATTTGCTAATGCTTTCCAACGTTGTAAAAATGTTTGGAGTAAATATTACATTTCAACATATCTGTCAACAAAGATTTGCTTCAGCCTGCGACACAGTCATTTTCATAGTAGGCAATTATAACTAACATGGACACTTGTGTTATTTGTTGCCTTCACTATAAAACTTGTATCTATCCATCCATCCATCCATTTTCTACCGCTTATTCCCTCATCGCAGGGCCAACACAGATAGACAGACAACATTCACACTCACATTCACACACTAGGGCCAATTCAGTGTTGCCAATCAACCTATCCCCAGATGCATGTCTTTGGAGGTGGGAGGAAGCCGGAGTACCCGGAGGGAACCCACGCATTCACGGGGAGAACATGCAAACTCCACACAGAAAGATCCCGAGCCTGGATTTGAACCCAGGACTGCAGGACCTTCGTATTGTGAGGCAGACGCACTAACCCCTCTTCCACCGTAAAACTTGTATATAGCTTTTAATTTTTTGCGCCTCCTGACAGATTTGTTGTTTGTATTTTTGGTTCAATTAGGCTCTTTCAAAGAGCTCTTTCAAGCTATACATGTGATATGATGTGACATTCACTCTGTAGCAGACATATTATCGCCACTGTCATCACTCCAATGTTTTTCTGCATGTACATAAACTTGTTTTGGAAACAGACACAAGGACTTGGCAAGGGAGCTCACCTTACTACTACTATTTATAACCATCAACCAAACATAATCTAAACTGACGTTGAAAGCATCTAACAGCCACATATAAGTATGCAAGTTTTTAAAACACTTAAATGTTTTTATAAGACCCAATTTTTATTGTGGAATAAAGTCATCGACAATCATCAACAACAGCATTAACAAACATACTGTCAGGATTCTCACTGACAGTTTGATTATGTTTTTTCTCTGTCCGTCCATCCATCCATATTCTTCCGCTTATCCGAGGTCGCGTAGCAGGGGCAGCAGCCTAAGCAGGGAAGCCTATACTTTCCTCTCCCCAGCCACTTCGTCCAGCTCTTCCCGGGGGATCCTGAGGCGTTCCCAGGCAGGCCGGGAGACATGGTCTTCCCAACGTGTCCTGAGTCTTCCCCGTGGCCTCCTACCGGTTGGACATGCCCTAAGAGAGGCGTTCGGGTGGCATCCTGACCAGATGCCCGAACCACCTCATCTGGCTCCTCTCAAAGTGGAGGAGCAGCTGCTTTACTTTGAGCTCCCCCGGATGGCAGAGCTTCTCACCCTATCGCTAAGGAAGAGACCCGCCACCCGAAAAGAAACTCATTTTGGCCGCTTGTACCCGTGATCTTGTCCTTTCGGTCATAACCCAAAGCTCATGACAATAGGTGAAGATGGGAACGTAGATCGACCGGTAAAATGAGAACTTTGCCTTACGGCTTCTTCACCACAACAGACGATACAGCGTCCGCATTACTGATGACGCCGCACCGCCGATCCCTGTCAATCTCAAGATCCACTCTTCCCTCACTCTTGAACAAGACTCCTAGGGACTTGAAGTCCTCCACTTGGGGCAGGGTCTCCTCCCCAGCCCGGAGATGACACTCCACCCTTTTCCGGCCAAGAACCATGGACTCCTACTTAGAGGTGGTGATTCTTATCCCAGTCGCTTCACACTCGGCTGCGAACCGATCCAGTGAGAGCTGAAGATCCTGGCCAGATGAAGCCATCAGGACCACATCATCTGCAAAAAGCAGAGACCTAATCCTGCAGCCACCAAACCGGATCCCCTCAACACCTTGACTGCGTCTAGAAATTCTGAACAGAATCGGTGACAAAGGGCACCTTTGGCGGAGTCCAACCCTCACTGGAAACGTCTTCCGACTTACGGCCGGCAATGCGGACCAAGCTCTGACACTGATCGTACAGGGAGCGGACCGCCACAATAGGACAGTCCGATACCCCATGCTCTCTGAGCACTCCCCACAGGACTTCCCGAGGGACACGATTGAATGCCTTCTCCAAGTCCACAAAGCACATGTAGACTGGTTGGGCAAACTCCCATGCACGCTCAAGGCCCCTGCCAAGAGTATAGAGCTGGTCCACAGTTCCACGACCAGGACGAAAACAACACTGTTCCTCCTGAATCCGAGGTTCGACTATCCGGCGTAGCGTTCTCTCCAGTACACATGAATATACTTTACCGGGAAGGCTGAGAAGTGTAATCCCACGATAGTTGGAACACATCCTCCGGTTCCCCGTCTTAAAGAGAGGAACCACCAACCCTGTCTGCCAATCCAGAGGTACCGCCCCTGATGTCCACACGATGCTGCAGAGTCTTGTCAACCAAGACAGCCCCACAGCATCCAGAGCCTTAAGGAACTCCTGTCGGATCTTATCCACCTCCGGGCTCTTGCCACCGAGGAGCATTTAAACTACCTCAGCAACCTTATCCCCAGAAATAGGAGAGCCCACCACAGATTCCCCAGGCAATGCTTCCTCATAGGACGGCCTGTTGGTGGGATTGAGGAGGTCTTCGAAGTATTCTTTCCACCTATCCTAAAAATCCGCAGTTGAAGTCAGCAGAACACCATACGCACCATACACGGTGTTGACAGTGCACTGCTTCCCCTTCCTGAGGCGGCGTATGGTGGTCCAGAATTGCTTCGAAGCCGTCCAAAAGTTATTTTCTAAGGCTTCCCCGAACTCCTACCATGTCCGAGTTTTTGCCTCCGCGACCGCTGAAGCAGCACACCGCTTGGCCTCTCGGTACCTGTCTGCTGCCTCCGGAGTCCCATGAGCCAAAAGAACCCCAAAAGGACTCCTTCTTCAGCTTGACAGCATTCCTCACCGCTGGTGCCCACCAACGGGTTTTAGGATTATCCCCACGACAGGCACCAACTACCTTGCGGCCACAGCTCCAACCATCCGCCTCGACAATAGAGGTGCGGAACATGGTCCACTCGGAGTCCCTCGTGACATGTTGAAAGTTCTTCCGGAGGTGGGAATTGAAACTTTCTCTGACAGGAGCCTCTGCCAGACGTTCCCAGCAGACCCTCACAATGCGTTTGGGCCTGCCATGTCTGTCGGGCATCCTCCTCCACCATGGCAGCCAACTCACTCATATTTTGGACACTTTCTTCACCCGAGTGTCCAAAACATGAGGCCGCAAATCCGATGACACAACTACAAAGTCGATCATGGAAAAGCGGCATAGGGTGTCCTGGTGCCAAGTGCACATATGGACACCCTTATGTTTGAACATGGTGTTCGTCATGGACAATCTGTGACGAGCACAAAAGTCCAGTAACAAAACACCACTCGGGTTCACATTCAGGTTCACATTCCTAAACACGCCTTTCCAGGTTTCACTGTCGTTGCCAACATGAGCGTTGAAGTCCCCCAGTATGACAAGGGACTCACCCGGGGGAGCACTTTCCAGTACTCCCTGGAGTGTATCCAAAAAGGGTGGGTACTCTGAACTGCTGTTTGGTACGTAAGCACAAACAACAGTCAGGACCTGTGCCCCCACCCGAAGGCGGAGGGAGGCTACCCTCTTATCCACTGGGTTGAACTCCAACGTGCAGGCTTTGAGTTGGGGGGCAACAATAATTGCTACCCCAGCCCGTCGCCTCTCACTGCGTGCAACGCCAGTGTGGAAGAGAGTCCAGCCCCTCTCGAGAGAACTGGTTCCAAAGCCCTTGCTGTGCGTCGAAGTGAGTCAGACTATATCCAGCCGGAAATTCTCCACCTCGCGCACTAGCTCAGGCTTTTTACCACCCCAGCGAGGTGACGTTCCACGTCCCAAGAGCTAGTTCATGCAGCCAGGGATCAGACCGCCAAGTGCCCCCCCTTCGGCTGCCGCCCAGCTCACAATGCACCCGACCCTTTATGGCCCCTCCCATGAGTGGTGAGACCATTGGAGGGGTGACCTACCTTGCCTCTTCGGGCTGTGCCCGGCCGGGCCCCATGGAGACAGGCCCGGCCACCAGGCGCTCGCCATAGTGCCCCAACTCTGGGCCAGGCTCCAGGGGGTGCCCCAGTGACCCGCGTCCGGGCGAGGGAAATCTGAGTCTTTGTTGTTGCATTCCCATAGAAGTCTTCTTGTTTTTTCTTTGAGTTTGTTTTTATTTCCTGTCTGGACTCTTATATTGGTTCCTTTTCCTGCATGTCTCCCTGAGCACTTGTTTCCCTCACCTGTACCTGATTGGCAGTCTGGCAGACCTGGTGGCAATTGCCAATCAGGCTCCTATTCATACCTGCCTCTACCTCCAGTCAGTGCTGGAGTATTACTAGCTGTATGTTGTGGACTGTGAACTGTTCCTGTATGCTGTATGCTGTATGCTGAACGCTTTCGACTGTTTGCTGTCTCCAGTTCTTCCTGGTTCCCGTTTGCTGGTTTCTTGTTCATGCTTTCCTTGTATTTTTTTGATTTTTTTTTTCCTGCAGCAAGCCTACCATCTCTCTGGAAACTTGTCACCACACCATTAAAAAAAACTTTAATCTTTTATTAATTATTTGTCTTTATTTGAATTTAATTATTCATTGATACACTTTCAGTTTTGAACCCTTTTTCTTTTTCTTGTGTCATGTCAGTGCACTAGCAATAGTCTGTTCTATTTTTCGCTCCTAATTGGTACATTTTTTTTTCACAGTTGACAGTTCATGCTGGGTACACTTTCCCTCTTTCACTCAATGTGTACTTTGCAGGAAATCTGTATGCCTCTGTAAGGTTCTGCGTACCAAAAAAGCCAATTACAAACATATGTAGTGTTACACCCCTATTAATAATGAATGTATTTATTTTTGTACATAATGGTAAGGGCTTGAAAAAAACAAAACAAGCTGCGGCCCGAACATGGCACCGAGGCCGCACTTTGAACTCTATTTCTATTGGGTGTGACGGTACTTTTCCATCACTAATGACAGCTGAAGGACACAGCCACCTTTTGTAGACAAAACACAATGTAATCTGATACTCTCTCTTCCTTTCTATGCATAACCATCTGGTTGTCTATTATGTTTATACTGATAACACATTTCATGCTTGCAAAGAGCGTGTGTGTGTGTGTGTGTGTGTGTGTGTGTGTGTGTGGGTGTGTGTGTGTGTGTGTGTGTGTGTGTGTGTGTGTGTGTGTGTGTGCGTGTGTGTGTGAGTGTGTGCGTGTGCGTGTGTGTGTACGCACGTGCCTGTGTGTGATTAGCATGACCTTAAAACATAAATACGGCAAAATTGTATTTATACTCTAAGTGGTGCAGCAGTCAAACAAGAACGCTAAAAAATATCGATTAGAGTGAGTTAAGTTGAAGGAGATCTCTTGAAGGACGTTACACTTGCCGCAGTCTTTATTTCCTGGTTCACCACTCAGGTGATCTACAGTGAGGAGGAGGAGGAGTAGGCGGAGTTTGTTGCAGCTCTTCCAAAAAGGGACAGGGTGTAATTGCAGAGAAGGAACTGCATTATAGACTGGAGTCACATGGTCACATGACTGGTGTCGGCTGCAGAGGTCACAGAGGTCCTTGACTGTCAGAATACGGTTGCAGGTGTAGCAATGACGACAAGGACATGCAGATGTCAGCAGGAAGTGCAGCCATATAAGGACACAGAGGCAGGACACAGAGGCAGGACAGCAAGTGGCGTACAGTAGTGCTCCTCTTTTGGAATTTTTTCCGACTGCACAGAAAGATTAAGCCATCTTCTTTTTTCTTTTTTTTTTTTTTATACATTACACCAATTGCTTTACAAGTTGTGGTATCATGTTGAAATTCTGCAGATGAACCAGCAGGGGAAAAACCCTACAAATATTAGCCATGATTCTAGTAACTGTAATATTTAGTGCTGTATAACTGTACCACAAGGAATAGGCACACAATTTGGTTAATGAAGGAAAAAAAGGATACTCCTTTCTTAACCCATAAGAACCAATACTGAATTCTGCTTGAAATAAAAATGATGGTGGCTATACCACAGAACAAGTGGAACACAGAAAATATATCAACATTTTACTCATTACTAAGTCATTGAATAATACTAATTACCTGTTCTAACACTTTGCTGCCTATTGTTTTCATAAAAAAGGTGGGCTGTACTGTGCGTCATTCAAAAAGTTTATTTTGCTGACATTGGATTGATATTCATCATTCCAGGATTGAAATGTAACTGCAGTTGGACACCATTGGACACCTGATCCCAATTTTAGAAAAATCTCTGCAAAATTCTATATTTTTGCAGTATCAAATTTGAAAATGTATTAGGTAAGGACTTTTTTGAAGGCATATTTTCACACAAAAAAATATAGGCAGACTTAAAAAGTTATTTTTAGTCTATTCAAACACTTACTCCTCAGTATAAGTAGCATTTAATCACACACAAGCCTTAAGCCATGCCTCTGTTCAAAAGGGTTCAAGGACAGTTCAAAATTTATTTTGTCAATGTCATCTTCAGGAGTTTTAGCCAAAAATAGTTTGGTATGCTCAAGGGCTAATGTCAAAGACATGCGATGTTAGATAAACTCCTTCATTTTTGGTCATTTTTATTAGTCAGAGTTACACATTTCCGTAAAAAATATCCCTGCTATATGCAAAACACAAAGTCCACTAAATTGGCGAAAAATATACTGTATGTTTATAGTGAATCTATTCCTTTGACATTTCACCTAATCGTTTCATATTTGGTGCTTACTACCACAAGTGTACTTCGAATTCACTCAAAGGACATACTTTATATTTAATTCAAAATAATTGAAGCATCCATCCATCTTCTTCCGCTTATCCGAGGTCGGGTCGCGGGGGCAACAGCCTAAGCAGGGAAACCCAGACTTCCCTCTCCCCAGCCACTTCGTCTAGCTCTTCCCGGGGGATCCCGAGGCGTTCCCAGGCCAGCCGGGAGACATAGTCTTCCCAACGTATCCTGGGTCTTCCCCGTGGCCTCCTACCGGTTGGACGTGCCCTAAACACCTCCCTAGGGAGGCGTTCGGGTGGCACAATTGAAGCAGACATTTATTATTGCTATTTCTGACATTGTCACAAATAACGACACAAATCACGTCAAGCTTTCCATAGCAATCTTAGGGCCACTGTTGAGGTTTTTTTTTTTTTGCTTGTTTTATGTTTGATTAATACGGTCCAGTAGGATAAAAGCCTGGGATATCAACCTACTGACCAGCGTGGCCCTTGAAGCATAAGGTTTATTTTATTTTCCATCTCACATCTTAGCTAGCTGGTATCCCTTGCATATAATACAAGTTGGATTATGACCATATTAATTGGTAAATTTATTTAAAATGAGCTTAATGACAAAAAGGCACTTGAAAATTAGCAAGCTTTCCTGACACACTACCATTTTGAGGAAACCATATCCTGGAAGTCATATTATTGTCACAAGAAAATCACTCACACAATGTTTGCTATTCATCGCTTAGGGACTTACTGAGTTCTCGTCAAGCACAAAGTTTCACAGAACACTTTTAGAACATTCCAAGTGTTGCCGTTCTTAAAAAAATATAAAGTGTTGCCGTTCTTACTGGTGAGGTTTGTATCGGCAATAGTTGTAATATCAAGATGCTGAGACAGGAAAGGGTATGAAGGTAAAAGAGAATTTAATAAACAAAAATTAGTGCAGCGAAAGGAGTGCACACAAAATCAAAAAACATTCAACAGGATAGCGCAGAAAGCACAGGGAAAGCTCTGCAGCATGGAAGCAAACAAACCAACAACGCAAACGATCCAGCCTCGACTGAGATGTGAGGCTGGCATATAAACAATACAAATTAGTGCTCATAGGCAGGTGGGATTCCTAATCACAATCAAAGGCAAGCGTGTACAATTACCACCCACAGCAATAGGGGAAAGCAGGAGTGCTAAAACAGAAATAAACACTAAACACAGGGAAAAAAATATACAAAGTCATGACAGTAGCCCCCCTCAACAAAACGGATTCCAGACGTTTTAAGTGGTCTCCAAAATATAAGAAAAAAAATCCAAATTGAAG
This sequence comes from Nerophis ophidion, assembly GCF_033978795.1. NCBI lineage: Eukaryota > Metazoa > Chordata > Actinopteri > Syngnathiformes > Syngnathidae > Nerophis > Nerophis ophidion. The sequence goes on along the minus strand of NC_084616.1, from coordinate 38,675,895 downwards.
GAAGGGTGGAGCGAGGAAGTGGCGGAGAGTTGCCACACTGCGCTTTCGCCGCAAAGGACAGTAGGCACGGCGACTAGTTACGGTTGGCAAAAAAGGGAACCATGAGCAATGGAAAAAGTTGTGTATCCCCAATCGCATAGACAATCGCAATAGCCCCCCACCCAAGACTTGGATTCCAGACACTCTCTCTGGACAGAGGTAGATGTTGGATGGCACCGTCAACTGGAGTCGCTGCAGAAGCTAGGGATGGTCAGAAGGAGGCTAAGAGGAAGGTTGTTGCTCCAACTCGTGCAGTTCCTGCCAAGCGTTGGCGTGGAACCGGAACAGGTGGCAACAAGGCTTTGAACTGGCGTGGCGCAGGAACAAAAGGGTGTTGGAGCCAAATGTTGGCGTGGTGCAGAAACGGGTGGTGCCAGACCCTTTATTGGGCTTGGAGCAGGAACGAGTCTTGGAGGAGGAGCCTTGTGAAAGTAGAGGCAGCAGCTGGATTTTGGAAAGTTGGGCTGGTGGTACTAGCAGAAGCTGCCTGGCTGCTTAGGCAAAAGACAGATATTCTGTTCAAGTGGTCTCGCCATGTGACTGATTGGATCCTTGCGCAGAAATGATCAACGTGGACCCCAACTTAAACAAGTTGAAAAACTTATTCGGGTGTTATCATTTAGCGGTCAATTGTACGGAATATGTACTGAACTCTGCAATCTACTAATAAAAGTTTCAATCAATCAATCAAAAGCGCCAGCTGCCTAAGCACTCTGCTGGGACCTCTGTTGGGACCTCTGTGTCAGAATACTTAAATAAACCTGGGCTGCACTGGCTGGCAGTGAACAACGTGAAGAGTGTGGAAAGGTGTGAAATGAGATTACCAATCCCAAACTGAGGTGACAGGGGAGGGGAGAAAGTCCACAACTGAATCAGGCACCGTGTAAGTGCTTGTGGGGAAGCCGCTGCAATAAAAAACCTAAAAGGCAAGGGATGACGGTGTGGCCGGAGCACTGGGCCAAACAGAGTCCATCGGCACCAGTCATCCTTCGAGGCCCAACACAATATGCTCTAATTCATCTGGGCTGTTGCGTTGACTTTCAATCCTTCCTCTCCTGAAAAAACAGTGTCTCGCGTCTAGCCTTCTCTGTGTAAATTGTCGCTGCAGGGTTGCTTGTCGGCTGGATCATTCTGTCACGTACTCGCATGGTGGCGGTACTGTAGTCGTAACCCCAAGAAGCAGAGACTGCAACCAGTGGCTGCAAACAGTAACTGCAAACAAAAAGCAAAAATAGTTCAATAGGGTGGTGCACATTCAAGATTCAAGATTCAAGATTGTTTTATTGTCATATGCACAGTTAAACAGACAGTTTGCCGTACAATGAAGATCTTACTTTGCCAGTCCAACCTTCAACAAGTCACACGGTACTTAGCTAAAAATAAAAAGTAAAAATAAAAATGTTATACAAGGCACAGTAAGTAACATAACATTATTGCACATTATGATTGACAGTCAACAGTATAAATATGGAGGTGACCTTGGGTCACAGCTGCAGTTAAAAGTGTCTTTAGTGAACAGAGGTGAAAAGTGTCTACAGTGATGTTTCACAGTTCGGGGGTTTCTATGAAGCATAGAGAAAGCGTATGGAAGCAAACAATATAACAACGCAAACGATCCAACCTCGGCTGAGAAGTTAGGCTGCAAGTAGCTCTGACTAGTGATCAGAGGCAGGTGAGTCTCCCGGTCTCTAATCGGGGGCAGGTCTGTACGATAGGCGCTCACAGGAATAAGTGGCAAAAAAAAAATTAAGGAGTGCTGAAAATGAAATAAATACTCAACAAAGGAAAAAAAATATGTTAAGTCAAAATTTAAATGACAGGTCATGACAGAAAAACGTCCCATGAAAAGTACAATGAAACAACCAAAAATAGTTTATGAAATATCAGTAACACATGACAGGGCACTTTAAATTACATGACCAGCAATATTATCAACAGACATTTCCACGGTTATGTCACCAGGAAGAAATTTAAACAGCAGAATAGTATAAATAGTATAAATAAACCAAATAGTATAAAAATCTATTCACACATTTTTTAAAAAGGCAAACATTTTTAGTTTTTTACCACATGACAGTGAAAACAATCAACACGGTGTTACTGAGTTATCTTTCTGGGAGTTGGCAACACTATAATAGGTAAACGATGACCACCACTCTGTATGAAGGACAAATGAACAAGTAAACGTCAGGGCACAACGTCACTGCGCGCGAGCGCTTAATTATCCATGTAGCCGTTTTAATTTAACCGCTTGACCTCGGTCCAGCTTCTTTCTGAGATTTGGTTAAGGCAGCAGTTCAGTGAAATGTTCTTTAAGTGAGTTGCAAGTATAAAGGACCCCAACCCCAGGCCCGTGATTTACAGCACAGTGTTCCCACATCAAACACTCTGTTAATGGTTGTGTGCTTTATATTGCTGTGGGGACAGGGTGCATGCTTCAAGGGCATTGCTTGTTGTTCTACCTAGCCTAGGTGCTTGTATGTGGTCACACTTATCCTTGCTCAAGTGGTCCCCTTGAGTAGTGACAGGTGCCAATACAAGCTTTATTTTGAACCTTTTTAGACCCCAATGTGGTTGCAATGGTAACTGTATACTGTATTGCTATATAAAAGTCATCATATAAATCACTATACACATGTTATGCATCAACATAGCTGGAAGAATCGCAGCTATAAGCGCAATTAAACCAATTTTACACGATCACAGTTGTTATCCGTGCACACCTTTGTAGAGGCATAGAAAAGTGTTATTTATTTTGGAAATGTCTTTTTCTGACAAACTTTTTAATCCCAGGGTAGGTTAAAAGCAATGAGAACTTTCTCTGCAGACACGAATTGCAACGGACTTGTAAGTCACTCGGGCAAATACAAAGTGTGCATTTGTCAATGTCAAGGTGAGAGAAGCTAAAAATGCTGAACTAATAGACTGAAATTATTAAAATTGTGAGAAAGAAGAAGTCACATTCCATTTACAACAACAGTACTGCAACTATAAAGTTGGAAAAAAATGATGATTATATTATTACATTGTCTTAAAAAAAACAGTGTCTATAATAACGTAATAAATAAAACCACAAATTGCTTCTTTGAATTGAGACCATTGCAAAACCACAATATGTGAGCTGTCATGGCTAGTTTAACAGAATTATCGACCGCTAAAGTAGAAGATCAATCAATCAATCAATCAATCAAAGTTTACTTATAAAGCCCTAAATCACGAGTGTCTCAAAGGGCTGCACAAGCCACAGCGACATCCTCGGCTCAGATCCCACATCAGGGTAAGAAAAAAGTCAACCCAATGGGATGACAAAGAGACATCTTGGAGGGTACCGCAGATGTGGGTTTCCCCACATTTGCGGTCCCCTGGTGCAATGGACGTCGAGTGGATCTAACATAATAGTGTGACAGTCCAGTCCATAGTGGATCTAACATAATAGAGTGGGATTCAGATCAGAGATCTGATATGTCATTACCGGTAATTGTCTTCAAAGACGGTGTAACCATCCATCTTCTTCCGCTTATCCGAGGTCGGGTCGCGGGGGCAACAGCCTAAGCAGGGAAGCCCAGACTTCCCTCTCTCCAGCCACTTCGTCTAGCTCTTCCCGGGGGATCCCGAGGCGTTCCCAGGCCAGCCGGGAGACATAGTCTTCCCAACGTGTACTGGGTCTTCCCCGTGGCCTCCTACCAGCTGGACGTGCCCTAAACACCTACCTCGGGAGGCGTTCGGTTGGCATCCTGACCAGATGCCCGAACCACCTCATCTGGCTCCTCTCGATGTGGAGGAGCAGCGGCTTTACGTTGAGCTCCTCCCGGATGGCAGAGCTTCTCACCCTATCTCTAAGGGAGAGCCCCGCCACCCGGCGGAGGAAACTCATTTCGGCCGCTTGTACCCGTGATCTTATCCTTTCGGTCAAGACCCAAAGCTCATGACCATAGGTGAGGATGGGAACGTAGATCGACCAGTAAATTGAGAGCTTTGCCTTCCGGCTCAGCTCCTTCTTCACCACAACGGATCGATACGGTGTAACATCAAATTAAATCAACATACATTAGTATACACAATGCCAAAGTGGCTTCATCAATTAGAATTGTTTTATCTTATTATTTTTATTTTTGTCTGGCCCTCAGCGGAAAATGTTTGTAAATCCATGGATTAAGTTACGTGAAGTATTGAAGAAGAAAAAAAGGTTTTATTGACATACTTTTTAAAAAACTGAAAAATGTAATAGAATGACGAAAAAAATCTGTCATAAAAACTATAAATACTAATACGTTTTTTTTAAATAAAAAGTATCAGTATCAGTAACTGCAATAATGGCACCTGTATTCACTTGATCGATATGATATGAGTCGTACATATATTTGGGGAAAGAGAGATTACTGTTTTTGTAATCTGATTCCTCGTATTTTTAATCCAACTTTTTTTATTGACTTTTTCACATATACAGAAAAAAGGTGCAAGTCGAAACAGTACAATTTTAAAGTCAGTGAATTCTTCATACCTTTACCCCTAAAACTGATTCCTCGCATTTTTGAGTGCTTTAACATGCACAAAAAGTTTTCAAATAGGAAAATATATATATTTAGGTCTCCTCTCTGAGCTGCCACCTTACCGTGGTAGAGGAGTTTGCGTGTCCCAATGATTCTAGGAGCTACTAGGGGCTTTAATTTCTCTGGTAGGGTCTCCCAAGGCAAACTGGTCCTAGGAAAGGGACCAGACAAAGAGCAGCTCGAAGACCTCTATGATGAACACGAACAAAGGACTTAGATTTCCCTTGCCCGGACGCGGGTCACCGGGGCCCCCCTCTGGAGCCAGGCCCGGAGGTGGCGCACGATGGCGAGCACCTGGTGGCCGGGCCTGTTCCCATGGGGCCCGGCCGGGCACAGCCCGAACAGACAACGTGGGTCAACCCTCCAATGGGCTCACCACCCATAGCAGGGGCCTTCGAGGTCGGGGGCATTGTGAGCTGGGCGGCAGCCGAAGGCAGGGCACTTGGCGGTCCGATCCTCGGCTACAGAAGCTAGCTCTTGCTAGGAGCTGGACTCTCTTCCACTCTGGCGTTGCCAGCAGTGAGAGGCGACGGGCTGGGGTGGAAATTCTTGTTGCCCCCCCGGCTCAAAGCCTGCACGTTGAGAGTTCAACCCAGAGGACGAGAGGGTAGTCTCCCTCCACCTTCGGGTGACTGTTGTTTGTGCTTACGCACCAAACAACAGTTCAGAGTACCCACCCTTTTTGGGTACACTCGAGAGAGTACTGGAAAGTGCTCCCCCGGGTGATTCCCTTGTTCTGCTGGGGGACTTCACTGCTCATGTTGGCAACGACAGTGAAACCTGGAGAGGCGTGATTGGGAAGAATGGCCGCCCAGATCTGAACCAGAGTGGAGTTTTGTTATTGGACTTTTGTGCTCGTCACAGTTGGTCCATAACAAACACCATGTTCAAACATAAGGGTGTCCATATGTGCACTTGGCACCAGGACACCCTAGGCCGCAGTTCCATGATCGACTTTGTGTCATCAGATTTACGGCCTCCTGTTTTGGACACTCGGGTGAAGAGAGGGGCGGAGCTTTCTACCGATCACCACCTGGTGGTGAGTTGGCTGCGATGGTGGGGGAGGATGCCGGACAGGGTCTGTGAGGGTCTGCTGGGAACGTCTGGCAGGGTCTCCTGTCAGAGAAAGTTTCAATTCCCACCTCCGGAAGAACTTTGAACATGTCACGAGGGAGGTGCTGGACATTGAGTCCGAGTGGACGATGTTCCGCACCTCTATCGTCGAGGCGGCCGATTGGAGCTGTGGCCGCAAGGTAGTTGGTGCCTGTCGGGGCGGTAATCCCAGAACCCGTTGGTGGACACCAGCAGTGAGGGATGCCGTCAAGCTGAAGAAGGATTCCTATCGGGTTCTTTTGGCTCATAGGACTCCAGAGGCAGTGGACAGGCACCGACGGGCCAAGCGGTGTGCAGCTTCAGCAGTCGCGGAGGCAAAAACTCGGACATTGAAGGAGTTTGGGAAAGCCATGTAAAACGACTTCCGGACGGCTTCGAAACGACTCTGGAGCACCATCCGCCGCCTCAGGAAGGGGAAACAGTACACTGTCAACACCGTGTATGGTGCGGATGGTGATCTGCTGACCTCAACAGCGGATGTTGTGGATAGGTGGAAGGAATACTTCGAAGACCTCCTCAATCCCACCAACACGTCTTCCTATGAGGAAGCAGTGCCTGGGGACTCTGTGGTGGGCTCTCCTATTTCTGGGGCTGAGGTTGCCGAGGTACTTAAAAAGCTCCTCGGTGGCAAGGCCCCAGGGATGGATGAGAAACCCGCCCGGAGTTCCTTAAGGCTCTGGATGCTGTGGGGCTGTCTTGGTTGAAAAGACTCTACTGCATCGCGTGGACATCGGGGGCGGTACCTCTGGATTGGCAGACCGGGGTGGTGGTCCCTCTCTTTAAGAAGGGGGACCGGAGGATGTGTTCCAACTATCGTGGGATCACACTCCTCAGCCTCCTCGGTAAGGTTTATTCAGGTGTATTGGAGAGGAGGCTACGCCGGATAGTCGAACTTCGGATTCAGGAGGAACAGTGTGGTTTTCGTCCTGGTCGTGGAACTGTGGAACTGTGGACCAGCTCTATACTCTCGGCAGGGTTCTTGAGGGTGCATGGAAGTTTGCCCAACCAGTCTACAGTTTTTTGTGGACTTGGAGAAGGAATTTGGCCGTGTCCCTCGGGAAGTCCTGTGGGGAGTGCTCAGAGTGTATGGGGTATCGGACTGTCGTAATGTGGCGGTCCGCTTCCTGTACGATCAGTGTCAGAGCTTGGTCTGCTTTGCCGGCATTAAGTCGGACACGTTTCCAGTGAGGGTTGGACTCCGTCAAGGCTGCCCTTTGTCACCGATTCTGTTCATAACTTATATGGAGAGAATTTCTAGGCACAGTCAAGGCGTTGAGGGGTTCCGGTTTGGTGGCCGTGGGATTAGGTCTATGCTTTTTGCAGATGATGTGGTCCTGATGGTTTCATGTGACCGGGATCTTCAGCTCTCACTGGATCGGTTCGCATCCGAGTGTGAGGCGACCGGAATGAGAATCAGCACCTCCAAGTCCGAGTTCATGGTTCTCTCTCGGAAAAGGGTGGAGTGCCATCTCCGGGTTGGGGAGGAGACCCTGCCCCAAGTGGAGGAGTTCAAGTACCTAAGAGTCTTGTTCACGAGTGGGGGAAGTGGGGATTGTGAGATCGACAGGTGGATCGGTGCGGCGTCTTCAGTAATGCGGACGTTGTACCGATCTGTTCTGGTGAAGAAGGAGCTGAGCCGGAAGGCAAAGCTCTCAATTTACCGGTCGATCTACGTTCCCATCCTCACCTATGGTCATGAACTTTGGGTCATGACCGAAAGGATAAGATCACGGGTACAAGCGGCCGAAATGAGTTTCCTCCGCCGTGTGGCGGGGCTTTCCTTAGAGATAGGGTAAGAAGCTCTGTCATCCGAGAGGAACTCAAAGTAAAGCTGCTGCTCCTCCACATCGAGAGGAGCCAGATGAGGTGGTTCGGGCATCTGGTCAGGATGCCACCCGAACGCCTCCCGAGGGAGGTGTTTAGGGCACGTCCAACCGGTAGGAGGCCACGGGGAAGACCTAGGACACGTTGGGAAGACTATGTCTCCCGGCTGGCCTGGGAACGCCTCGGGATCCCCCGGGAAGAGCTAGACGAAGTGGCTGGGGAGAGGGAAGTCTGGGCTTCCCTGCTTCGGCTGCTGCCCCCGCGACCCAACCTCGGATAATCGGAAGAAGATGGATTAATGGATGGATATATTTAGGTTAATAACTTACTCCCAAAACTCACCCAGTAGTGCTCCCCTATACGTTAGGAAATAAATGTGCCCCTGCCACCAGCGTTGTTCAAACAATCCATATTTTTACTTTTTCTCAATGTTTGATTTTTTTTGTACAGAGTATTTGCACAGGCAAGTAAAAAAATCGAGGTGCTAAAAGGTCGCACTTCACTTCGGACATGCGTGCTTGTTGCTCCGAACCACAAAAAAAAAGAGCACAGTTGAATGAGATCTACCAAGCGGTTTCCCAGAAATGCTGAACCGTTTCCTACAGGAGGTTGTTTCCTCTTTGCTTCTAAATTTCGCAACAGTTGTCACAGACAATGTGTCTTTTTTAAAGTGCCATTGTCTGTATCAGCAAATTGAGCTCATCTGTCTTGCTCAAATATTAACCATCACATGAAATATTGGAAGGATTGAGGATTAAACTTTGGACTAGTGTAGGTGGCGGCTAAATGTGAGTGACATGTGGATTAATTTGTAACCAAACGTTTCACAAGAGCGTCAATTTCACCATCAGTAAGGCAACCAGTCAGGACTGCAAGAACTCTGAAACGCAAGTACCTCCAACCAAAGAGGAACTATGAATATTTAATGGAGGAGGTGTTTGTTACTCTGCTTGCTATTATGATTACCACCGCAACATTTCAATTTTTTTTTCATTGGACAAAGACTGAAAAGCATGAAACATAATTTCCATATGTTGAACCTAGTTATTTATAAAATAATTACTTGAAGTTGAGTTTACTTTATATCATATTTTAATAGGCTTTTAGCTTGTCACTAATCTTTGCTATAATTTAATTAACTTTTGTTTATTTAGCATTCAGTATTGATCTTGTCTCACTTTTGCTACATTTATACAATTCCATCACCAAGCTGGATAGCTGAGTTTCTTTGTCTTATAATCACGTGTTGGCAGGGTGGTCAAAACTTTTTTTACAGAGGCAAGCTTAAGGATGTAGGGGACCTACAATATGTTGTTGCTACTTGATCTCAGTGCTGCTTTTTATTATAATGTATCAAAACAAGTACGTCTGACATAGCCTTTTCTCACTGAACAGATGCAGTGTATCTCTCATAACAAGGTGACCTTGCAGTATGTGCGGAGTTCCAGAGGGTTCGGTTCTCGTCCCTGCACTTTTCAGCATCTATATATTGCCGACATCATACGTAAATACAGTGTTAGCTTTCACTGTTATGCTAAAGACACCCAACTTTACATGCCCCTTAAGCTGACCAACACGCCAGATTGTAGTCACCCGGAGGCGTGTCTTGATAAAATAAACAATGGATGTCCAGCAACATTTTGCATCTTAACGCTATGAAAATGGAATTGTTGGTTATCGGCCCTGCTAGACATCAGCAGTTATTTAATAATACCACCTTAACATTTGACAACCAAACAATTATAGAAAGCGACTCGGTAAAGAATCTCAATATTATCTTCGACCCAACTCTCTCATTTGAGTCACACATTAAGATTGTTACTAAATCAGCCTTCTTTCATCTTAATAATATCGCTAAAATCTGTCTCATTTTGTCCACCAGCGACGCGAGATCATTATTCATGCATTCGTTACGTCTCGTCTCAATTACTGTAACATATTATTTTCGGGTCTCCAAATGTCCAGCATTAAACAATTACAGTTGATACAAAATGCGGCCGATAGACTTTTGACAGGGACAAGAACGTTATATCATATTACATCTATACTGGCTCACTTGCACTGGCATCCTGCGCACTTAAGATGGTTTTACTACTTACGTATAAAATACTAAATAATCTAGCTCAGGGGGCGGGCAAACTATGGCCCATTGGTCACTTTAATCTGGCCCGCCAAATATTAAAACAGAATTGAGCAAAGATCTGTTTTGAGAATTGCCACAACAAAACTGATATTACACTTCAACGCAGTGGCAAAAATGGGTGATCAACAACACTGCAGAAGTGTCAACCCTTTAAAGGCATACTGAAATGAGATTTTCTTATTTAAACAGGGATAGCAGGTCCATTCTGTGTGTCATACTTGATCATTTCGCGATATTGCCATATTTTTGCTGAAATAATTTAATAGAGAACATCGACGAAAAAGTTCGCGACTTTTGGTGGCTAATAAAAAAGTCTTGCCTTTACCGGAAGTAGCAGACGATGTACGCGTGACGTCACAGGTGTGAGGGCTCTTCACATCTTCACATTGTTTATAATGTGAGCCTCCAGCAGCAAGAGCTATTCGGACCGAGAAAGCGACAATTTGCCCATTAATTTGAGCGGGGATGAAAGATTCGTGGATGCAGAAAGTTAGAGTGAAGCACAAAAAAAAAAAAAAAAAAGCGACTGCTCCAGGCGGCGTCAATTGGACCGTTTTAGATGTAATTAGACACACCGCTGCTGCCCACTGCTCCCCTCACCTCCCAGTAGGTGATCAAGGGTGATGGGTCAAATGCAGAGAATAATTTCGCCAAATGTGTGTGACAATCATTGGTTCTTTAACTTTAACATTTATGTTTTGATAGTGTTTTAGTGGGATTGTAAAGTCATACCTGAAAGTCGGATGGCTGCGGTGAAGCCGATGGATGAGCCAAGATCACAGCTGCCTTTTTGAGCTGCAGGAGGAAGTCGCATAATCCACTGAAGTCTCCGGTAAGAGCCAACTTAATATCACAATTTTCCCATCCAAAAACTTGCTGGTTGACGTAGAGAAACATGTTCGCTTGACCGCTCTTTGTTAAAGCTTCACAACAAACAAAGAAACACAGGCTGTGTTTCGGTGCTAAAGGCACCTGCAATCCACCGCTTTCCACCAACAGCATTATTCTTTATAGTCTCCATTATTAATTGAAAAAATTGCAAAAGATTCAGCAACACAGATGTCCAAATTACGATGTAATTATGCGATGAAAAGAGACGACTTTTAGCCGTGTGTGGTGCTGGGCTAATATGTGCCCTCCAATCCGAGACGTCAGAAACACGCGTCATCATCCGCGTCATCATTGTGCGACGTTTTCAATAAGAAACTCCGCGGGAAATTTTAAATTGTAATTTAGTAAACCAAACCGGCCGTATTGGCATGTGTTGCAATGTTAATATTTCATCTCTGATATATAAACTATCAGACTGCGTGGTCGATAGTAGTAGGTTTCAGTAGGCCTTTAATACTATTTGTTTGTTTCTTTGATGTTCTTATGTAATATGGTTGAAAATAGATGTATTATGATTAAAATAGCCCATGTTTGAGAAGCCTACTCTTACTTCCAACAGATATGATATAAATGGGTTGTACTTGTATAGCGCTTTTCTACCTTCAAGGTACTCAAAGCACTTTGACACTACTTCCACATTTACCCATTCACACACACATTCACACACTGATGGAGGGAGCTGCCATGCAAGGCGCTAAACAGCACCCATCAGGAGCAAGGGTGAAGTGTCTTGCTCAGGACACAACGGACGTGACGAGGTTGGTACTAGGTGGGGATTGAACCAGGGACCCTCGGGTTGCGCACGGCCACTCCATCACTGCGCCAGGCCGCCCCTGTATGCTTTCAATCAATCAATCAATGTTTACTTATATAGCCCTAAATCACTAGTGTCTCAAAGGGCTGCACAAACCACTACGACATCCTCGGTAGGCCCACATAAGGGCAAGGAAAACTCACACCCAGTGGGACGTCGGTGACAATGATGACTATGAGAACCTTGGAGAGGAGGAAAGCAATGGATGTCGAGCGGGTCCAACATGATACTGTGAAAGTTCAATCCATAATGGATCCAACACAGTCGCGAGAGTCCAGTCCAAAGCGGATCCAACACAGCAGCGAGAGTCCCGTTCACAGCGGAGCCAGCAGGAAACCATCCCAAGCGGAGGCAGATCAGCAGCGCAGAGATGTCCCCAGCCGATACACAGGCAAGCAGTACATGGCCACCGGATCGGACCGGACCCCCTCCACAAGGGAGAGTGGGACATAGAAGAAAAAGAAAAGAAACGGCAGATCAACTTGTCTAAAAAGGGAGTTTATTTAAAGGCTAGAGTATACAAATGAGTTTTAAGGTGAGACTTAAATGTTTCTACTGAGGTGGCTTCTCGAACTGTTACCGGGAGGGCATTCCAGAGTACTGGAGCCCGAACGGAAAAAGCTCTATAGCCCGCAGACTTTTTTTGGGATTTGGGAATCACTAATAAGCCGGAGTCCTTTGAACGCAGATTTCTGGCCGGGACATATGGTACAATACAATCGGCAAGATAGGATGGAGCTAGACCGTGTAGTATTTTATACGTAAGTAGTAAAACCTTAAAGTCACATCTTAAGTGCACAGGAAGCCAGTGCAGGTGAGCCAGTACAGGCGTAATGTGATCAAACTTTCTTGTTCTTGTCAAAAGTCTAGCAGCCGAATTTTGTACCAACTGTAATCTTTTTAATGCTAGACATGGGGAGACCCGAAAATAATACGTTACAGTAGTCGAGGCGAGACGTAACAAACGCATGGATAATGATCTCAGCGTCTTTAGTGGACAGAATGGAGCAAATTTTAGCGATATTACGGAGATGAAAGAAGGCCGTTTTAGTAACGCTTTTAATGTGTGCCTCAAAGGAGAGAGTTGGGTCAAAGTTAAAACCCAGATTCTTTACCGTGTCGCCTTGTTTAATTGTTTGGTTGTCAAATGTTAGAGTTGTATTATTAAATAGAGTTCGGTGTCTAGCAGGACCGATAATCAGCATTTCCGTTTTTTTGGCGTTGAGTTGCAAAAAGTTAGCGGACATCCATTGTTTAATTTCATTAAGACACGCCTCCAGCTGACTAAAATCCGGCGTGTTGGTCAGCTTTAGGGGCATGTAGAGTTGGGTGTCATCAGCATAACAGTGAAAGCTAACACCGTATTTGCGTATGATGTCACCTAGCGGCAGCATGTAGATGCTGAAGAGTGCAGGGCCAAGGACCGAACCCTGGGGAACTCCACACGTTACCTTAACGTAGTCCGAGGTCACATTGTTATGGGAGACACACTGCATCCTATCAGTAAGATAAGAGTTAAACCAAGACAGGGCTAAGTCTGACATACCAATTCGTGTTTTGATACGTTCTAATAAAATATTATGATCGACGGTATCGAAAGCAGCGCTAAGATCGAGGAGCAGCAACATAGATGACGCATCAGAATCCATCATTAGCAATAGATCATTAGTCATTTTTGCGAGGGCTGTCTCCGTGGAGTGATTTGCCCTGAAACCGGATTGAAAGGTTTCACATAGATTGTCAGACGCTAAGTGTTCATTTAACTGCTCCGCAACAATTTTTTCGAGGATTTTTGAAATAAAGGGAAGGTGAGACACCGGTCGGTAGTTTACCATGAGGTCAGGATCGAGGTTAAGTCTTTTAAGAAGAGGATGAATAACCGCTTTTTTGAATGCTAGGGGAACAGTGCCCGAGGAAAGTGATAAGTTTATAATATTTAGCACTGATGGACCTAATAATACAAAGAGCTCCTTGATCAGTTTCCCAGGAAGAGGGTCAAGTAAACATGTTGTTTGTTTTATTCCATTTACACGTTGTAACAATTCCTCTAATGTTATTTCCTCAAAACGAGAGAAACTATTTTGGAGGGCAGTATCCGCCGTATATACCATCGTATCAGTGTTAATAGAACCCCGTTGTAGCTGGGACGCATTGTCTTTAATCTCCTTTCTAATGACTTCAATTTTCTTACTAAAGAATTGCATAAAGTCATCAGCTGAGTGGGTGGAGCTACTGGAGGGGGTCCCTTGTTGGGTTACCGATGCTACTGTACTAAACAAAAATTTAGGATCGTTTTTATTACAGTGGATGAGATTTAAGTAATATTTAGCTTTAGCTAAGGTAAGCATGCGTTTATAAGTTATTAAACCATCACTCCATGCTTGATGGTGCACCTCAAGTTTAGTCGTCCGCCATTTGCATTCCAGCTTTCTACATAATAATTTCTGAGCTCTAGTTTCTTCTGTAAACCACGGGGTACGCTTTTTTGGAGCCTTTTTTAACTTTAGCGGTGCTATGTTATCAATGGTTTCGCGCAGGGCGCCGTTAAAGTTGTTAGTGAGGTTATCAATAGAGCCCACATATTTTGGGAATGGTGCCATTACCGAGGGCAGTAGGTCAGCAAGAGTTGTCGTTGTGGTCGTATTAATGTTGCGGCTGCTATAGTAGTTATTATTATTATTAGTTTGACGAACATGCGTCTGAACCTCGAATTTTATAAGGTAATGATCGGACAATACTTTAGTATACGGGAGTATCGTAACTTTGGAAACGGTGATACCCCTGACAAGCACTAGGTCTATCGTATTACCGTTGCGATGCGTGGGTTCCTTTATTATTTGTGTGAGACCACAGCTATCAATTATAGTCTGGAGCGCTACGCACGGTGGGTCCGATGGGGTATTCATATGGATATTAAAGTCCCCCATTATGATTAGATTATCGGCGTGTGTCACTAGATCAGCAACAAACTCTGAGAATTCATTGATAAAGTCCGAATAGGGCCCTGGGGGGGCGGTAGATAACAGCCATGTGTAGAGGGAGCGGCGTGACAGACTTCATAGTAAGCACCTCAAACGATTTATATTTATCATTTATGTTAGGAATAAGGTTAAAGTTTTCGTTGTATATTAGTGCGACCCCCCCACCCCTTTTAAGCGGACGGGCAATATGCGCATGTGTAAAGTTAGGAGGACATGCCTCATTTAGCGCAAAAAAGTCGTTTGGTTTAAGCCAGGTTTCGCTGAGACCGATGACGTTAAGATTGTTGTCTCTGATAATATCATTAACTAACAACGTTTTGGGAGACAATGATCTTATGTTTAAAAAACCTATATTATAGGTAGTGGGCTGTTTTAGGGAATTTTTGATCAAATTACCCGTAGTAGCAACATTAATAATGTTGTGTTTATTATGCAAAGTGCATTTAGTATAATTACGACCATATCTAGGAATTGATACGACGGGAATTTTCCGGTTGTTTGATTGTTGCTTTGATAAACTGCACGCATCATGGTTAGCCACCTCAGTAACGGGGATTTTCCGATTGTTTGTTTGTTGCTTTGATAAACTGCACGCATCATAGTTAGCCACCTCGGTAAAACACATGTCCAACTCTGAAACACTCAAAGCAGAAAAAACTTGTTCTAATTTAACTGACTCCTTACCCAGACCAGTAGTCTCGCATCTTCCATTTAAATGCGGCTGCAGGATGGAGGGAAGTGGTGTTCTGTGGGGATTAGCCTTCTGCTTTGTTTTTAGCCCCGCTCGACATCCGCGTTTCCGATCACACCGCTGGCGTCTGCTCCGTAGACGGCCCCCGCTGCTACTAGACTCCCCTGCTTCACAGGCCGCTGGATGTAGCCGCCGAATTATTCCCATGCTAGTTAGCACGTCGAACAAGCACGCGTCTATTAGTCCAAAACGGCCCGATATGTCCACATCCAGAAGTGTCTGGCGGTCGTACGTGATCACGGAGTGACCACGATGTGACCACGATGTGAGCCAGCCATAAAGTTTGTAGAATTGTCCGGTATTTCTGCCAAATGTTCCATCTTTAGCAGGAGCTCCGCCATGTCGCAGCCCGTCTGGGCGCCGCCATCTTGGATTGGTATGCTTTGAAATGCATCATGTGCTCGCCCAGCCCGTCTGTCAAATTTCAAAAGCCAATGTGGCCCCAGGTGTACCTCCATCCTATCTTGTATGAAATGTCCCGGGCCATAAATCTGTGTTGTAAGAACGCCGGCATAATAGTGATTCCAACCCCAAAAAAAGGCTGGGCTAAAAAGGGTTTTACCATATTCTGGAATGACCTACCAATAACAGTTGGAGACACTACCTCAGTCGAAGCATTTAAGTCCCATCTTAAAACTAATTTATACACCCTAGCCTTAAAAGAAAGCCCTTTTTTAGACCAGTTGATCTTCCGCCTCTCTTTTCTGCTCTTCCAGTGGAGAGCTTATCAGGTGACCACAGATCAGTTTCCGTGGAGGAGACGCTCACTGTCCCAAGTCGGGACCAGGGGTGGACCACTCCTCTATGCATCAGTTGATGTACTTTGTGGACGCCGTCTGCTCCACATGCTTTAAGTCTTTGCTGTCGTCGAGCATTCTGTTTTCGTTTTTGTTTGGGGACGGCATGGCGCGGTTGGAAAAGTGGCCGTGCCAGCAATCTGAAGGTTCGTGGTTCAATCCCCACTTTCTACCAACCTAATCATGTCTGTTGTGTCCTTGAGCAAGACACTTCGGCCATGCTCCTGATGGGTCATGGTTAGGACCTTGCATGTGCAGCTACCGCCATCAGTGTGTGAATGATTGAATGTGGAAATAGTGTCAAAGCGCTTTGAGTACCTTGAAGGTAAAAAGGCGTCATACAAGTACAACCCATTTATCATTTACCATTTACTGCCAACATGTCTACATACAAGATGATCCCTGCTGACCTCCTTGTGGAGGACTCTGAGATTGTGACGTTGGGACCAGGTGTGGACCACTACTCTATGCATTAGTCGGTGATGTCTCGGCGCTCTGACTTGTCTACATGCAGGAAGATCCCCCCGCTGACCTCACTATGGACTGGATTCTAACATCATTAACCGTACCCAATCAGCATCCATTGCACCGGTCACCTGGCCGGGTCCCCACATCTGCGGTCCCTCTCAAGGCTTCTCATTGTTCTCATGGGTTAAGTTTTTTTCTTGCCCAAAGATGGGATTAGATCCGAAAACATTGTCTTGGTTTGTGAAGTCCTTCAAGGCATTTGTGATTAAGGGCTGTATAAATAAACTTTGATTGATAGTAATACAATCTGTATCTGTTCCCATGTCATCACAATGTATTTATGCAGTTTCCTAGCATGCTAGCTGTTACCACTGTTCTCATTCTCTGTTAACATAGTTGAAAAGACAAAGCCTAAAAGCCACCAAGTTGGTGTCCAACCCCCAGCTAAACTACATAGTTATTCTAGTTATGTTGTACTTATTATTTTTAGTGTGATATTTTTTTTTATTTTTCAGTCTGCCAACGACAAACTGCCCAATAAAAACCGACCTGCGACACTTGGGTCACACTTTTCACCCTTACTATCGGCGAATGCACAGAAGTAGAAAAAAAATATAACACTTAATTTTCCCCCCACTTTTTTTAATTCACAGGTAACACTGCATCTTTGGTCAAATGCATTGGGTCAACACAATAAATGTTGATTACAAAATCTCAACATATTGCAATTTTCGTAGTAATATTAGCAAACAGAAAGTTGCAGCTTTGACCTTTCACCTTTGAATCGATGCTATCATTTTTTTTCTTCTTTTATCAATCAAAAACTTGAAGCAGAGCTATTCATGTTTGTTTTACACTTTTGACACTTTGTTTTGTTGAAGAAGTTACACATAGCCAAACATTGTTTTGAAGTCTACACATTGACCAAGTTTCTTTGAGAGGGGACATTTAAACTTACCATAATGATCCTGTCAATAATTGACCTCTCGCATAATGTGGTGGCCTTGGCTTGTGACAGAAGAACAACCAACATTTATGAATGCTAAATCTGTGTTCAAACTAAATTGCCACTTGATGTGTACACATCTAGTTTGGTATGGTACCAATTTGGGACGTATTGCTAATTAGTGCAACAATTAAATATAATATGAAGAGAAATGGAGGTCAGAACTATCAGTTCTCAGTTAATTACTAATTAACCTATTGGACCCTGTATGGAGTCACTATTTAACTTTGTCATGACTCAAAGAAAGTAGTTGCATGGCAACTCGCTATAGAAGCACTAATTCTAGTGCACAGCTAAATCATACTAAATCATAAAACAAGTCATCCTAATAAGTAATAATACATGATTAACTTTTATACATACCTATTGTATTATAATACAAAAATATGTTCTTGTTCTTTGAAGAAACACGCCTTTTACTTTCACTCATTAAGTGTATCCAAATATTTTGGGGTGGGTGTTATGCGACAATCATGTGACTATCCCAGTCAGTGAAATGTGGTCAGTGAATCAGTATCCTGTCATGAAAAAAAATAATAATTATATATCTATCTATATATATATATATATATATATATATAATTTTAATATGAACGATTTCCACTATCAGTCAGAGTCCTGCCACCTTCAGAAGTTTTCTGATGACTCTGCTATAGTGGGGTGTATTGAGGATGGTGATGACGAGGAATACAGGACACTGGTGGAGGACTTTGTCACGTGGTGTGGAAAGAACCAGCTTAATTTGACGAAGACCGAGGAGCTGGTTGTGGACCTGGGAAGGAGAAGGAGTACTTCAGCGACCCCTGTTTCCCTCAGGGGGGTGGATGTGGACATGGTAGAGGATTATAAATACCTCGGTGTTTACATAGACAACAAGCTGAATGGGTCAAAACACGCTGAGGCCCTCTACAAGAAGGGACAGAGCCGCCTCTACTTCCTCAGGAGGCTAAGATCCTTCAACGTCTGGACAAAGATGTTGAAGATGTTCTATGAGTCGGTGGTGACGTGTTCCTTCTTGTACGCCGTGGCTTGCTGGGGCAGCGGGCTAAGAGTGAGGGACATAAACAGACTGGACAAGTTGGTACACAAGGCCAGTCACGTGGTGGGAGTGGAGCTGGACTCTCTGGCGGTGGTGTCAGAGAGTAGAAGTCTAGCAAAACTCCTAGTCATTATGGACAACACCTCCCACCCACTACACTCGGACCTTGCGGAGAGAATGAGCACGTTCAGTGGAAGGCTCAGACTCCCTAAATGCAACACGGAACGACACAGGAGGTCCTTCATACCGACAGCCATCAGACTGTATATAATGTATATGTTCCTTGACTGCACTTAAATGTAGAATATATGTAGAATATATTTATACTATTCGTATATTATATATTATGTATATAATATATATTATATATTATTTATTATTATTATTGTCTATTGTGAGAGAACTGTGGTGCTGAATTTTCCCCAGGGATCAATAAAGTACTTTCTAGTCTATTCTATAATTGCCCAATTGTAGCTGAGATAGGCACCAGCACCCCCTGCGACCCCAAAGGGAATAAGTGGTAGAAAATGGATGGATAAGGATATATATATATATATAGTATTAAAAACCTGTTTATTTTGGACTGTGTTATAAGCATTTAGTATGTTTTGACAATTGGGTATGTCCTGGTCAAATAAAAAGGCTGCTCTAGTCAAGTCTGCCCTCCATACGCGCAATCCTTGATAAACTGGGTTGGATGTCACATTCCTGGTTCTGTTTGTCAGCATGTCACCAATATAATGTTTGTAGAAACACTTATTATACACCATGATTTTCCACAGCCCGTTAAAAGTATTTAATGTAAGTGTGACATCATTATTTTTGCTAATCGAAAAATAAACTTATAAAAAATTGTCAGTCCCGCACAATCCTTCGGCCCACTATGAGCTGGCATTGGCTTTTCACTCCCATCCTTCTACAGAGAGGCAAAACTAAACTACAATGAAACTGAGATAAACGTAAAACCACAAATGGTTTTCAGTTTCATATTTAAAAAAATGATTGGACGAAGAATGATTTCAAAACCAAAAAATAATGTAAAGTTTTTTATTGTTATTTTTTTTAATATATTTTCCAATGAGATACCTGTATTAAAATACAATGTAAGTTTAAAAAAACTCAAAAGAAGTCGGTGCTGCACCAGCCAGGAGCCTTACAACTAGGGTTACTGTTAAGGTCTCAAAAAAGGAATCCAAGTGCGGATCAGTAAAAAAGCTATTTGATAACCAAAAAAACTGGAGAAAATAATTCAAAAGTAACAAAAAATCAGCTACAGGAACACAGGGTCAAAAGTCTCTTCACCATCTGAGGAAATACAAAAACAGGAATCAAAAAGGGTTCAGGGCAAAGGTCAGAATAATTGAGTTCAGGCTGGATTGTACCGCAGGCAACAGACAAACTGGCACTGGCTGGGTGGCGATCCAGGGTTTAAGTCAGGTGGTTGATAAGATGCAGGTGGGTTCGGATGACTGCCAGCACTTCTGCAACTGATGACCGGGGAGGGGACTTGCAGACACAAGAGGGGAAAAAAAGGCAGGAGAACCGCCCTCATGACAGTTACACAATTAATACAATTTTAAGTACGATTGCAATTTTGTCTGGCAGTGATTGTCTGACATGTTGAAATTTAAAAAGTAGGTCCCGCTGCATATAAGGTCAAGCACTTTCACAGCCGCAATAGCAGAAGAGCAAAAATCAGCTTATGTACATAATAAACATGTACAAACCCCAATTCCATATGAGTTGGGAAATTGTGTTGGATGTAAATATAAATGAAATACAATAATTAGCAAATCATTTTCAACCCATATTCAGTTGAATATGCTACAAAGACAATATTTGATGTTCAAACTGATAAACATTTTTTTTTTGCAAATAATCATTAACTTTAGAATTTGATGCCAGCAACACGTGACATATAAGTTGGGAAAGGTGGCAATAAATACTGATAAAGTTGACAAATGCTCATTAAACACTTATATGGAACATCCCACAGGTGTCCAGGCCAATTGGGAACATTTGGGTGCCATGAGTGGGTACAAAAGCAGCTTCCATGAAATGCTAAGTAATTCACAAACAAGGATGGGGTGAGGGTCACCACTTTGTAAGCAAATTATCAAACAGTTTTAGAACAACATTTCCCAACAAGTTATTGCAAGGAATTTAGGGATTTTACCATTTACGGCCCATAAAATCATCAAAAAGTTCAGAGAATCTGGAGAAATCACTGCACGTAAGCAATGATATTACGGACTTTTGATCCCTCAAGCGGTACTGCATCAAAAACCGACATCAGTGTGTAAAGGATATCACCACATGGGCTCAGGAACACTTCATAAAACCACTGTCAGTAACTACAGTTGGTCGCTACATCTGTAAGTGCAAGTTAAAACTCTACTATGCAAAGCCAAACCCATTTATCAACAATATCCTGAAACGCCGCTGGCTTGGCTGGGCCTGAGCTCACCTAAGATGGACTGATGCAAAGTGGAAAGGTCCTGAGTAGTCCTGGGTTCGATCCCAGGCTCGTTATCTTTGTGTGTGGAGTTTGCATGTCCTCCCCGTTACTGCGCCAAAGACATGCACCTGGGGATAGGTTGATTGGCAACACTAAATTGGCCCCAGTGTGAATGTGAGTGTGAATGTTGTCCGTCTATCTGTGTTGGCCCTGCGATTAGGGGGCGACTCCTCCAGGGTGTACGCCGCCTTCCGCCCGATTGTAGCTGAGATAGGCACCGGCGCCCAGCATCAACAACAAAAATACATTTAAATTAAATGTTAGTTATGCGTCTCTAACTAAAACAGAGAGAGAATTTTTTTTTAATATTTTGAAAAAAATAATGTTTATAAAGTTTAATTTGTTATCTCTGCGTCAGAATGGGTTATAACAAAGAGCTGTCAAAAAAGACATATTGGACATGATTGTAGGCTTCACGGTGGCAGAGGGGTTAGTGCGTCTGCCTCACAATACGAAGGTCCTGCAGTCCTGGGATCAAATCCAGGCTCGGGATCTTTCTGTGTGGAGTTTGCATGTTCTCCCCGTGAATGCGTGGGTTCCCTCCGGGTACTCCGGCTTCCTCCCACTTCCAAAGACATGCACCTGGGGATACGTTGATTGGCAACACTAAATTGGCCCTAGTGTGTGAATGTGAGTGTGAATGTTGTCTGTCTATCTGTGTTGGCCCTGCGATGAGGTGGCGACTTGTCCAGGGTGTACCCCGCCTTCCGCCCGATTGTAGCTGAGATAGGCGCCAGCGCCCCCCGCGACCCCGAAAGGGAATAAGCGGTAGAAAATGGATGGATGGATGTAGGCCTGCATATGACTGGAATGGGCTAGCCTACAAGACCACCAGCAAGAATCTTGGTGAAAAAGAGACTACCATTGGAACAATAATTTGGAAATGTAAGAAAAACAAGATACCAGCTCAAATAACCAGCCCATAATTCCAAAAGAGGAACTGATCAATGATGTCAAGGGAGTGCAAAACTTCAAACCAATCAATGTTTTCATACTTGCAAGACATATTGACATGGCCTACTTTGTACTTCAACAATGCAGTTGCTAGATTGACAAGAGTCCTTAGTTGCTGGTGATCCGTCCCTTGAGCCTTCGGTTTCTCCAGCTCTCCCTTCAGCTCCCAGAGCCCCACAACAGCAAAGACAGCACGAAAAGTTTCAGAAACAAACTTTGCTGTGTGATGGAATGAAAGCCGGCATTGTTTAAGAAGACACATGTATGGTCTAAAGCAGGGGTCTCAAACTCAATTTGCCTGGGGGCCACTGGATGCAGAGTCTGGGTGAGGCTGGGCCGCAAGAAAAGATTTTTTGAAAAAAATGTTTTTTGAATGTCTTTATTTTTATTTTCAACACAAAATTAAATCAACATATAAATGAACAAAATGAGAATTAAGTAAATAAATCAGTCATAGGTAATAATAATAATTAGATTTCTCCAGTCAGCAAGAATGCATACAAATACTTACTGTGATGTTATGAGCTAGGGAATATATGAACTACACTACTCAGCATGCAACAGTACTGACGAGCATGAAGGTTGTATGTCGCCATGTCGGCAGCTAGAATGTGGTTATGAGCTATGGAGTTTACAGTTACGGTAGCACGATTAGCCCCGAACGAGCTAACATAACGACTAATGTGTTACACGCCCGATTCGCCCAGCGACTCTCTGTTGGAGTATCAGCGCTGTGGTCCAGTGCACCACAGTTTTGTATTGTCGCTCGGTTCTTCGGCAGAATGCTTCGGAAGCTACCGGACCGCTCGTCTCCCCAGCGGCGCCGGGAGAGGGAGCGAAAGAGAGACACACACACAGTGTCCGAGAGAGCTCGATAGAGAGAGCGAGCGACGGAGGAAGAGCGCGTGCGGGTCTAGTGGAAAAGCGGCAAAACGTTTCTCTGCTTGCATCACGCAAGTGACGTCAATGTTCCGCCCTCGAGAGCCATATACCACACCGTGATTGGTAGATTCCTTCAGTTCCGAACACAACACTGTGAAGCACCATTCCTATAAAACCCGCAGGCCGCGCTAACATTAAACTTTCATATTAAGGTGGGGGCTGCAAAATAAAGTCTCGCGGGCCGCAATTGGCCCGCAGGCCGCATATCTGAGACCACTGGTCTAAAATTTGACAATCAACAATTGAATGATCCACATGGTTTTTTGATCGTACCTTTTCTCGAAAGGATTTTCTACAGGCTTCCGATTGTCTGAAATGGCCCATAGTTAGGGATTACTCTTTCAATACACTCTGTTGTCTTGCATTTAAAGCCAGTTTTTTGTTTTCAGGTGGTTACAGTCTTTCTTAAAATACCTGTCGAAGTGTGGCCTAACTCCCACATGCAGGTTTTACTGCACTCCCCACCAAGTTAGTAGGACTCAGGGTTTATTCACTGCATCTTCATCTTTTAAAAAAAGTATTTAAAATTGCAATTTTACCACAGATAAAGTGCAACTAAGAAAAATGTGTGTAATATGAGACGTTGAAGGCTTCACAGGAGAGAAAAGTCCCTTTCACTTTGCTTGCACACACACGGCATCACAAAATACATGTTTATTATGTACACAAGCAGACAAAAGCAGGTAGTTGTGGGGTCATCATTGCAGGTGCCCATGAATTCTGGATTCAGCTTGCACAAGTACACCAGATTGTAGTGGAAATTATAAATTACGATACTTTTAGCCTTATCTTACTGTTAAGGTTTTTCTGTGTCCAGCCACCGAATGTGTAAGGCCCTGTTACTGTGTTGATCATATTTTTGTTTGTGTCTTCATAACTTTTTCGGGTGAAAACATTTTGTTGCATTTTGTCTGTCTGATTCCAAAATAACTGTTTATCAAAAACAGACACAAACATTAAAGCTAAAGTTTCTGAAAATCCACACCCTGACTGGAGTTTTCTAATGATAAAAACATATGTACGCATGTAGCGAAAAGGCCAGAACGCACATTCAAATATGTGTTATAAAAATATCCGTGTTTGTGTGGGCATAGGCTAATTTTCAACCAGTTGTGCATGTGTGCTTTGAGAAGACTCTAATGATAATCTACAGGGTACTGCTTGCAAGTGCTCATCAGAGTTTGGATTTATGACATTATCAATTGTTTCTTACTTACTTTTTACCAGTATTGGATGAGCCAATCAAAACTTGAGGGACGGCAGTCCAAAGGCTATTCTGTCAACCTTTATATTCACTCTAGTACCCACACAAAGAAGTGTCTCCAAGTAACGATAACGATACATATATATGTAATCTGATTTTTCTGAACGGAAGCCTTAGTTCAGTTCAGAGGCATACTGATCTTCCACACGGTACACTTTAGGTGAGGGACTGGAAGTGTGCCTCACGTTCCGTGTATACTTGTCACACCCTCTTACATTGTTACAGTCTCTTGTTCAGACAAAAAAAAGGAGATAAGAGTCTTATTCACTGTTCTTACAAGACAGCAATGTACCACCATTGTTCAGTAAAAATGGGAAACTGGGCTCCACCGCAACAATTAATGCTACAATTAATGTTACATAATAAATGTTACTTTACTAAAAATAAGTTAATCATTAAAATTGTTCAACCAGTTATGTCACATTCGTCTTCATTGTTACATTTTCAGACAAAAACAAGTGGATAAGAGTCTTATTCACTGTTCTTTTAAGACAGCAATGTGCCGCCAGTGTTCAGTAGAAATGGGAAACAGGGCTCCAACTGCAACAATTAATGCAACAATTAATGCTACATAATAAATGTTACTTTAGTAAAAATTAATTAATCATTAAAATTGTTGAAACAGTTATGTCACACTCGTCTTTATTGTTAAATTTTCCTAAAATGACAGGTTGTAAATTAGGGGTGTCCAAAGTGGGGCACTGGCGCCATTGTTTATTATTGGCCTTCTGCATAAGCCCAAAAGGATGTAATCATAAAAAAATATTAGACATGAATTTACTCGTTTGTATCATTACACTAATGACATTAATCTACCCATGTTTTGTTCAGATAGCTTAGCGTATAATGACCTAAATGTTTTAGTATTTTGTTTGCACAAAATGTACCGTAGTGGCCTCCAGTAGATTTACATTTTTTCGTATGAAGCCCTAGGTGGAAAAGGTTTAGACACCCCTGTTGTAAACTATTATATATTACTTCATATATATTTAATCCATCCATCCATTTTCCACCGCTTATTCCCTTTGGCGCTGGTGCCTATCTCAGCTACAATCGGGCGGAAGGCGGTGTACACTCTGGACAAGTCGCCAACTATATATATTTAATGATTTTACAATTTAAATAATGGAGAATAAACTGCCGGCAGAAAGCAGTATGTCTAATGTTACATTTTAAAAATCATTAAAGCAATAAATGCTTTGTTTTGCATTTTGTTTCTCTACTGTACCAAAAAAAGAACCAAAACATAGCCGAGATAAAAATCCAAACAGTGATTATGGCATACACTTACACCTTAGTCTCTACCTATGAGCGTTTTATTTTGGGACGAAATTACATAACCACCTTCTTGCTTGGATTGTGTATTTCATAATTTCTGGTGTTTCCTGCAGTCTTGTGTGCCGAGATTGTTCATAAAGTTCCCATTAGCATGTGCAACTCTTTTGAAATAGCGACTGAAAACGACAACAAAACATTGGCGTAAAAACTAGGGCCTTATTTTAAATGGCATTTTCAATGTACAGGTATTTATAGTTTCAATGCTCTATCATCTGAGTTTAGCCAATTCAGCCCAGTCCAAAATCAAGGTGATGTCCTCAAAAATTTACCTTGTACCCATTGTTGACCTGCTTCTAGATGATGATACATGTCTATTCAGAATCAGACATTATTTAAATCTATCCCAGAGCTTGTGGTGTGCAAAGACAAAACATGTGTTCTTGTCCTTGAGGTGATATTTAAGGGTCAGAACCCTCATGGCCTCCTTGTGGATACATGTTTACATTTAAACAAAAAGTTCAGCATTGCTGAGCCATTTCACACATGAGTGAACCGGCACACACAGATCGTACATCAGTGTGTTTTAACCACACAAGAATGTAATGTTAAAACAAAGTTGTATACATCTCTCCGTGGTAGTGACTACATGATGATTTCTTATGGCATTTGTGATCCTACATCCAATAGAATTGGTTACCTAACTACATTTTTGGATGATTTTTCCATATTATTCAGAATCCTAATGAGACACAATAAGAGTCTTTTTAAGCATTCTAACTCGGAAATAAAAGTAAATAAATCAGACAACAATTGAGCTAAAGGGAGCCATGACGTCATTGCGTCTATTGCACCGAAATCCACTAAAAACCATCTAAAAAGTTTCAACAATATTAATTTTTTATATTTTGTGACCTGAATGTTAACCAAGTATTAGAGATATTTTTCTTATAAGCACTAACGTTAAGGACCTACTTTTAGTGGGACATTGATCACAGAGAGGTAACTAGTTTGACATTATTAGCTGGTTAGCTGCTGGATCACCTGTGAGCTGGTGAAAAATAATTCCAAATTATAAAGCATGCCTCTCACCTAGATAGTAGAAGTTTGTGGCCATAAACTGAGAAGTTTGTCAACTTTGACAGCCAATTTAGCCTTGTAGATGGTAAGAAAGACACACAAAGACAAATCCATCTTCTTATTTAAAACTTTGTGAGACTCAGGATTATTTCTTCATCCAAAGAGGAATATATTAAACATTCCATCAGTCGCCATCCCAGTGAGAGCAAACATTGTACAGTAAGTGTGTGTTTTATTATGTTTGTTGTCTCTCATAGGAGTAGATGTTGTTGAAGGATATAGCTAAGGTTATGATGCGTTTTTAAAAAGAATACGCCACAGTATGCTTGACAAAAATAAGCCAAAGACATACATATTACATGTAAATAAATAAATGGGTTGTACTTGTATAGCGCTTTTCTACCTTCAAGGTACTCAAAGCGCTTTGACACTACTTCCACATTTACCCATTCACACAGACATTCACACACTGATGGAGGGAGCTGCCATGCAAGGCGCCAACCAGCACCCATCAGGAGCAAGGGTGAAGTGTCTTGCTCAGGACACAACGGACGTGACGAGGTTGGTACTAGGTGGGGATTGAACCAGTGACCCTCGGGTTGCGCACGGCCACTCTCCCACTGCGCCACGCCGTCCCTAAATGTCATTATGTATGTGACTGTTACTACAGTACATTTTAATATACTTACAGCGTCTATACATACATCTATGTATAAATATATGTGTAAATATATATATATGTATATTTGTATATATATATATATACATACACACATATATATATATATATATATATATATATATATATTTGTTTAATTGTTTTTATTTATTATGGGTCAACTGAAAATGTGACCAAATCAGCTGGGTCAAAAGTATACATGGAGCAATTTTAATATTTGGTTACATGTCCCTTGGCAAGTTTCACTGCAATTAGGCACTTTTGGTAGCCATCCACAAGCTTCTGGCAAGCTTCTGGTTGAATTTTTGACCACTCCTCTTGATAAAATTGGTCCAGTTCAGCTAAATTTGTTAATTTTTTGACATGGGCTTGTTTCTTCAGCATTGTCCACACGTTTAAGTCAGGGGAGGCCATTTCAAAACTTTAATTATAGTCTGATTTAGCCACTCCTTTACCACTTTTGACATGGGTCATTGTCCTGTTGGAACACCCAACTGCGCCCAAGACCCAACCTCCGGGCTGATGATGTAATCCTCCTTTTCCATTGTCCCATTTACTCTCTGTAAGGCACCAGTTCCATTGGCAGCAAAACAGACCCAGAGCATAATACTACCACCACCATACTTGACAGTAGGTGGTAGTAATATTGGTTTTCCTGGGATTTAAGGCCTCACCTTTTTTCATCCAAAGATATTGCTAGGTATTGTGGCCAAACAGCTCAATTTTTGTTTCATCTGACCACAGAACTTTCCTCCAGAAGGTCTTATCTTTTTCCATGTGATTCCACATCAGGGCAAGAGAAAACTTAACCCAATGGGAACAACAAGAAACTTTGGCGTTAATAAACCTGTGTTAATAACTTGTGGCATACATAGGGGTAATGTTGAAGTAATTATCTCTCATTTTCTCTCTCTGACTTCTTGTTCCTACTGGAGAACCACAGAATCTAGTAGTATTTAGGCATCAGAAAATGCATTATTATAGATTTTTAAAAAAGCACCTCAGCAAGACTGCTGTCCTCTGTCAACTTTTATGTAGCTTATCAAGCTGGTGCTTCTACTAAACCTAAACAAAAGCCTATTCCGAGTAGAAATTACCTCAATAACCAATTTCAACCCGTCCCCTTTGGATTGAAGATACTATACATTTTACAAAAACCTCCAAACACTTCCAGTGAAGGAGATCTGCATTTTGGGGGGATTTTGCCAATTATTTTTGGAGTTTTTTAGCATTCTAAGTATTATCCATCCATCCATCCATCCATCCATCATCTTCCGCTTATCCGAGGTCGGGTCGCGGGGGAAACAGCCTAAGCAGGGAAACCCAGACTTCCCTCTCCCCAGCCACTTCGTCTAGCTCTTCCCGGGGGATCCCGAGGCGTTCCCAGGCCAGCCGGGAGACATAGTCTTCCCAACGTGTCCTGGGTCTTCCCCGTGGCCTCCTACCGGTTGGACGTGCCCTAAACACCTCCCTAGGGAGGCGTTCGGGTGGCATCCTGACCAGATGCCCGAACCACCTCATCTGGCTCCTCTCGATGTGAAGGAGCAGCGGCTTTACTTTGAGTCCCTCCCGGATGGCAGAGCTTCTCAACCTATCTCTAAGGGAGAGCCCCGCCACCTGGCGGAGGAAACTCATTTCGGCCGCATGTACCTGTGATCTTATCCTTTCGGTCATGACCCAAAGCTCATGACCATAGGTGAGGATGGGAACGTAGATCGACCGGTAAATTGAGAGCTTTGCCTTCCGGCTCAGCTCCTTCTTCACCACAACGGATCGGTACAACGTCCGCATTACTGAAGACGCCGCACCGATCCGCCTGTCGATCTCACGATCCACTCTTCCCTCACTCGTGAACAAGACTCCTAGGTATTTGAACTCCTCCACTTGGGGCAGGGTCTCCTCCCCAACCCGGAGATGGCATTCCACCCTTTTCCGGGCGAGAACCATGGACTCGGACTTGGAGGTGCTGATTCTCATTCCGGTCGCTTCACACTCGGCTGCGAACCGATCCAGCGAGAGCTGAAGATCCCGATCAGATGAAGCCATCAGGACCACATCATCTGCAAAAAGCAGAGACCTAATCCTGCGGTTACCAAACCGGAACCCCTCAACGCCTTGACTGCGCCTAGAAATTCTGTCCAAATTCTAAGTATTAAATAAATCAAAAGTCCGCTTACTATGGAGCCTATGGGAACCGCTCTATTCTGCATATGAAGCCCTTAAAGAAACATCCAAACACTTCCATAAAGCTAATATGCATGAAGTAAGTATATATGTAATGTAGTAACAGGCAGATTTATAATAACATTTAATATTTACTAATGTCGGTCATTTTAAAAACGCATCATGACAGGGTTCTTTTCATCATTGATTATTACTCACTGCAGACTTCATGAAAGCCAACAAACATAATAAAACATCACTTATTGTACAAGGTCTTCGTCATTAGGATGCCGACTGCTAGGATGTGCATATATTCTCATTTAAATGACTGTGAAAGTGTCCCTACTGGTCAGATTATATCCTCGGATTATATATCTACTTCCCAGGTGAGAGGCATGGTTTATGAACTACAATAAACTCCCAAGGAACAGGGAAGCAGGGAAGACCTCTCGGTAATATAAATATAGGCACAGATAGTGATCACGTCACCGCTGTAAATAGTCTGTCTGCTTTAACGCTTATAATAACAATATCACTAATACTTAGTTAATATTCAAGTCACAAAAATTTAGTATTTTGGGGTGCTTTTTGAATAGTTATTTATTGAATTTTATGAGCAGAATAGAGGACCTCTAAATGGCTATGCTGCAAGATGACTTTTATTTACCTTTATTTAATATTAAGAAAGCATTAAAAAAAAATGTGGGGACTGCTCAGAGAGTATGGGCTATCGGACTGTCTAATTGTTTCGGTCCACTCCCTGTATGATCAGTTTCAGAGCCTGGTCTGCATTGCCGGCAGTAAGTTGGACACATTTCCAGTGAGGGTTGGACTCCACCAAGCCTGCCCTTTTTCACCGATTCTGTTCATAACTTTTATGGAAAAAAATTCTAGGCACAGTCTGGGCATTGAGGGGATCTGGTTTGGTGGCTGCATTATTAGGTCTCTGCTTTTTGCAAATGATGTGGTCTTGATGGCTTCATCTGGTCA
The DNA here is from genome assembly GCF_033978795.1 of Nerophis ophidion. NCBI lineage: Eukaryota > Metazoa > Chordata > Actinopteri > Syngnathiformes > Syngnathidae > Nerophis > Nerophis ophidion. The sequence goes on along the minus strand of NC_084616.1, from coordinate 38,645,614 downwards.
GGATCTTCAGCTCTCACTGGATCAGTTTGCAGCCAAGTGTGAAGCAACTGGGATGAGAATCAGCACCTCCAAATCTGAGTCCATGGTTCTCGGCCGAAAAAGGGTGGAGTGTCATCTTCGTGTTGGGGAGGAGACCCTGCCCCAAGTGGAGGAGTTCAAGTACCTACGAGTCTTGTTCAAGAGTGAGGGAAGAGTGGATCGTGAGATCGACAGGCGGATTGGTGCGGTGTCTTCCGTAATGCGGACGCTGTATCTATCCGTTGTGGTGAAGAAGGAGCTGAGCCGGAATTCAAATCTCTCAATTTTCCGGTCGATCTACATTCCCATCCTCACCTACAGTATGGTCATTAGCTTTGGGTTATGACCGAAAAGACAAGATCACATGTACAAGCGGCCGAAATGAGTTTTCGCCTTCGCAGGGTGAGAAGCTTTGTCATCCGGGAGGAACTCAAAGTAAAGCCGCTGCTCCTCCACATCGAGAGGAGCCAGATGAGGTGGTTCGGGCATCTGGTGAGGATGCCATCTGAACGTCTCCCTAGGTAGGTGTTTAGGGGACATCCGACCGGTGAAGATCCAGGACACGTTGGAAAGACTATGTCTCCCGGCTGGCCTGGGAACGCCCCGGGACCCCCAGGAAGAGCTGGACGAAATGACTGGGGAAAGGAAAGTCTGGGTTTCCATGCTTAGGCTGCTCCCCCTGCGAACCGACCTCAGATGAGCGGAAGAAGACAGGTGGATGGATGGATGGAGATGGATGGATGGATGGATGGATGGATGAATAAAACAAATCCATTCGTTGTCATGTTTTTCATAATGATTGCGAACAATAGGCAAAAAAAAAAAAAATGCAGTCCTCTTTGAGGTTTTATATACAGTATACAACAGGGGTCACCAACCTTTTTGAAACCAAGAGCTACTTCTTGGGTACTGATTAATACGAATGGCTACCTGTTTGATATACACTTAAATAAATTGCCAGAAATTTGCTCAATTTACCTTTAATAAATAAATCTATATATTTAAAAAAAAATTGGTATTTCTGTCTGTCATTCCGTCGTACATTTTTTTTCCTTTTACGGAAGTTTTTTTGTAGAGAATAAATGATGACAATTGAACTTAACTGAACGGTTTAAAAGAGGAGAAAACACAAAAAAAATGGAAATTACATTTTGAAACATAGTTTATCTTCAATTTCGACTCTTTAAAATTCTAAATTCAACCGAAAAAAAAGAGAAAAACTAGCGAATTCGAATCTTTTTGAAAAAATTAAAAAAATTATTTATGGAACATCATTAGTAATTTTTCCTGATTAAGATTAATTTTAGAATTTTGATGACATGTTTTAAATAGGTTAAAATCCAATCTGCACTTTGTTAGAATATATAACAAATTGGACCAAGCTATATTTCTAACAAAGACAAATCATTATTTCTTCTAGATTTTCCAGAACAAAAATTTTAAAAGAAATTCAGAAGACTTTGAAATAAGATTTAAATTTGATTCTACAGGTTTTCTAGATCTGCCAGAATAATTTTTTTGAATTTTAATCATAATAAGTTTGAAGAAATATTTCACAATTATTCTTCGTAGAAAAAACAGAAGCTAAAATGAAGAATTAAAATGTATTTTTTATTCTTTAAAAATGTATTTTTTTTCTTGAACATTGATTTAAATTGTAAGGAAACAAAATAAAAAAATGTAAAAGGTAAAAAAGTATATGTGTTGAAAAATCTTAAAATAATTTTTAAGGTTGTATTTTTTCTCTAAAAATGTCTTTCTGAAAGTTATAAGAAGCAAAGTAAAAATATAAATGAATTTAGTTAAACAAGTGAAGACCAAGTTTTTAAAATATTTTCTTGGATTTTCAAATTCTAATTGAGGTTTGTCCCTCTTAGAATTAAAAATGTCGAGCAAAGCGAGACCAGCTTGCTAGTAAATAAATACAATTTAAAAATAGAGGCAGCTCACTGGTAAGTGCTGCTATTTGAGCTATTTTTAGAACAGGCCAGCGGGGAACTCATCTGGTCCTTATGGGCTACCTGGTCACCGCCTTGGTGACCCCTGGTATAAAGTATATAATCTTCACTTCCATGAAGTTGTATACCTTGATTGAGGTGTTTTTTAGAGGGCCCTATAGGCGCCATTGTTACCTGACATCTGCCAGAGTTTATTTACGAGTTAGAATGCATGAAAAAAAAAAACATGTGTTCTTGTCTTACGTAAGGATAGTGAATGACATGCAAAATTCCCCCCAAAAAGTGCAGTTCCCCTTTAACCAAAACTTGGGTTGTCTTGAAATTTTGACGTAATTTTTACGCACCGCTTCCGCGCATGCTGATTGGCGCACGCTGCTCCGCCTTCTCGGCTAGGTAAACCTTGGAATTTTTAGGGGGGCGGAGCTTCGAGGAAATAGTTTATATTGGGAAGCTTTTCATCAATTCGCGGTGGGTACCTGCGATACTGCTCAAGTTGCTCAACAACACGGAAGGGCTCCGTTGAATTAACTACCGAAAGGTGTCGACTGAGCAGGAAAACAAGTCGAAATGCCTCCAAAGAGCGACGATGGCGGTTGGAAGAAGTTTCTGTGGGATTCGGAGAAAGGAGAGCTGCTTGGTCGAACCGGGGGCAGTTGGTGTAAGTATGCCACGCGCGTGCTCGCCGGTCGGTGAGCGCGCGCCCGCCGTTCGCCTCGTGCTGCTTGACACCTGTTTGATTTGACCGTGCTGCTTTCACGTACCACGTTGCCAGCACGTCGCCTCGATGCAGGCATTTTGGTTCAAATAAAACTCCATATTACTGTTACTTCAGGTGTATTGGGTTATGTACGGGTTAAAAATGCACCACAGTCCAAGGTGAGTCAAGGTGGCGTGGCCATGCATGGAATTAGAGAGGGAAGGGAGACTATCGATCCGTGTCGGGTTCCTCTTATCATATGTCAGTGTATTCTCCACAATACAGCTGATAAACCGCCTTCGACCTTCTCGCGTTTCTAGCGTGGCGCTAGTGCGCATGTCCTTGCAGTTTCTCTCCAATGTCACAAACCATGCGCCGCATAGATCCGTATGCACACATCTGTGTCCATTTGATATATCTTTATGTATCCATATATGTGTGTCGCTGATGTTTTGACCTTCTGTGGTCGTATGAAAACGCTGTTCCATTTTTAAGACGTTCACAGACCAGGGGAAAACACAAATACTATTTTTCCTCAAACCTTACATGTGAGGATGTCCTATAGTGCAACCTTTTTTGCACCACAGACCGGTTTATTGTAGGCATTATTCCTAGGGACCGGCTGCACCTGTGCCAGATAAATACTGCAAAAATAAGTGCATGAAAAATACAACTCACTTTAACGCTGAATTAGTGAGACCCCTGGGCTTGTTTCTTTGCAATGAGATGCAGACACAATCTGTCACATTTATGTTTTATATGTTCATTAAGTTATAACAAATGGCAACTTCCTATGCAGAGTTTTATTGTACATCTATAAACAAGATTATTGGTGTGTTTAGTGGGACAGGCGAAAGTTAAGACAGTCGTATATAAATTATTTAATGTTTCTCTGCGTCACCGACCGGTACTGGTCAAGGTCCCTGGAACGGTGGTTGGGGACCATTGCTACAGTACACTTTGCACCAATAGATAAACTTGAGTACTAATGTTATCCAACAAACTGAACTGATACTTGAAAGTAAATATGATAAGATCCTACTTCACTACAATGGTGTAATGCTAAGAATGGTCAATGCATAGTAATATATACATATTTTTTAAACGAATATCTGAGGTTGTTTTAGTCTTATTGTGAAAGCTTGATCAGTAATCTAAAGAGTAATGTGTGATTTATTAATGGAGTCTGCTGCCTTGCCCTCTTTGACATTGCTTCCTGCAGCTTTAATGACTGCATGCACGGTGTATGTAGCTCTCTATAGGGGCAGTGTGACCTCCAGATTTCATTCATTTTACATCTTGATATATTATATATACATATATATTTTCCCCAGTATGTTTACCTACTGCACTACAGTGTCCACATGCTTGGGGTCAATTAGAATCATAGCCTTCTCCTGGTCTGCATTACAATACCTGTTTTAATACTCAGATTTCACAGTTGAATTACACGAACAGTAGGCACCTCTGTCATAGTTATCCTCAAAGGAGTGTGCAGCCTGGCCAGCATTAAACCAATGGTGTTCAGGATGGGATTGTATGCTTTTGTTAGAGTTGATATTTTATGTTTTATTATTCACCTTAAAAATAGTTTATCTTGCTTGAGTTGCTCTTTTATTTTCCCGGTACAAGCTCACATATTTTTGTTTTAATGTAGTGCATTAAGACATGTACACAAAATGGTTTTTTGTATGGTGAAAAGCTTGTATGCACCAAAACCACATACAAGCGATCCACATATGCAACGACGCAATCATGGCGGACATTATTGCTCAGAAATCAGGTTTTATTTCGCTGATACCCCAATTGCATTTTGAAGTCTGCACTTCTGCACTGAGTTGAAATGTGGGGTCTGTGAGGTGTGTCATTGAGCATGAATATGACTCTTTAATATGTCGAGTACCGTGACTAATAAAAGAGCTGGACTGGGTTAAAACGAGGTACCAAGAAAAATGTAATCCCTATGTTTTTAATTTGTCAGTTTTTATTTATGGCTGTAATTTTGTTGTTGCGTTTTTATCATTTAAATTCATACCCCTTAATCCACTGGTTCTAAACCTTTCCGACCTCGGGGCCCAACTTTTTCTACTACAGAGGGACCCAGGCCCCACTCAAATATTAACACTTAATTAGTAATCTTACTCTTGATTTTAACCATATTCAATAATTATATCTAACCTACTTACACTTTACAATCTTGTCAAATGATATGAAAGTATGTGTTAATCACAAAGATTACTTATTTAACACACAAACCTTAGGCGTAGGTCAGGCTGTTTACAATAGTAAATAATAATCAAATATACTGCACAAGAAGGGACTCAAATAACTGACAAAAATAAGTTTACATGCAATTAGGTTGTGCTAAGATAAGCTAAATTAATAATGAATATGTTTCTTCACTAACCAGTCATTAAAACTAAAGTGCAAATGAAAATACATCTTCCACACTTTAGTCATAATTTTTGCGGTCAAGAAACCTCTCTATGAATTTAGCTCCAGACTTCTTTTGTCTGTTTAATATTGTCATTTAGGCCAAAAGTGGTGGAAAAGTGTAGTACAGCTGAGTACTGCTGAGGCCCATACGGACTGCAGCGGAACTCAGGTAATTTTACCTGGTTTAAAAAAAGGCTAAATAAAAAAAGAAATATATAAAACATTGACACAGGTGAGAAACGGATATTTTTTTGACTGCCCTCTAGGAGGCGCTGTCAGCCCAAAACGCGTCCCTGTTCTATATTTGAGAAACACTGCTCTAATCAATACAATTAAATACAGGTTGTTCAATAGGGTAACAAGAAAAAGGGTTCAATAGGTTAACAACAAAAAGGGAATTATTCACTTTTATAAAAATTTTATCAAATACTTTTTAGTCCCGTTTATGTACTTAAATTGAAATGAAATACATTTTGGTGTCACAACCTTTTTTACTGTACAGGTGTATATTTCTTTCGAGGAAAACCTAATTTGTTGTAAAAATATGATCACCTTCTGTTTTGTCTTGAGTATCAAGTTTGGAAAACAATCCTCCATATTGACAACCAGCATTCAGTAGAGCATTAAAATGTATTTGCATCTGACTTGTTACATTTAAAAAAATTTTGGTTTCCATCCATCCATCCATTGTCTACCGCTTATTCCCTTTTGGGGTTGCAGGGGGCGCTGGCGCCTATCTCGGCTACAATCGGGCGGAAGGCGGGGTACACCGTGGACAAGTCGCCACCTCATCGCAGTGCCAACACAGATAGACGGACAACATTCACACTCACATTCACACAGTAGGACCAATTTAGTGTTGCCAATCAACCTATCCCCAGGCGCATGTCTTTGGAGGTGGGAGGAAGCCGGAGTACCCGGAGGGAACCCACGCATTTACGGGGAGAACATGCAAACTCCACACAGAAAGATCCCGAGCCCGGGATTGAACCCAGGACTGCAGGACCTTTGTATTGTGAGGCAGACGCACTAACCCCTCTGCCACTGTGAAGCCCAAATGTTAGTGTCATATCTGATAATAGAAAGTAGTTGTATGCATCTGCAAGCTCACGTACGCCTAGAGCGGGATGATATTGACCAAAACTGATACCGCGGTATTTTTAGTTTGGGAAGGTAGCCAAAGAGGATGCCCTTTCCTTTGCCCGTCAGGTGCAGAGCAGAGCAGCTGTAACAAAGCCACATCCAAAAATACCAGTATGGTGGTATGTTTCAAATATATACAACTTTCTAACGTATACCGGTATTATACTGTGACGGACTTCCTGCCATCCATGTGTGGGTTGCAGTGACGATGGACACATGACTCATCATTTCAGGTTTGACCCATGTTTATTATTTCAATACACATGAGGTTTTCTTGCCTGTCTGTCGTGCCAATTGCTAGCGTGTCGGCTGTTCCTGCTGGTTGCGGCTGCGCACCTTTCGGTGGCCGGTGGTTGCGTCTGTTGCGGGGACTCATCTCGCTCAGGTTCTCTTTCGTCGCTCTCGTGGTCGTTCGGGTTGGATCGTTCCTCTCCTACTTCTCCTCCGATTGCTCCTCCTTCACCCTTTTTGTGCTGCAGCAGAAGATGAAGCGATTGAGCACAGGTGTGTGGTGTATGCACCTGACGCTGATGACTGCAGTCTCGCTCCAGGCACGCCCCTCCTCGCCGCACGCTTCACCCTCTCGCCACCATCATTTGTCCAAGCCCACTATTGGCTCGTTGGCTCCGCCTCTCCACATATACTTAATACTAGTATATCGCGCAGCCCTACGTCCGACTCTTGATATGCTTTTTCTGTATTTGTGGTCTGATTCGCAATAATTATGTCCCACTTACATTAAATGCACTTACACTTTACATTACACTTTACATTACACTTACATTACACAGGCTGTTGATTCTACAGTGTAGAAAGTACGGTTGGGCAGATATCAATATTTTGGTTGCGGTACCAAAATGTTTTTCTATACTTTTGTAAATAAAGGGGACCGACCACAAAAAAATGGCATTATTGGCTTTATTTTAACAACAAATCTTATGGTACATCAAACATACAGTTGTTATTGCAGTCGAATAACAATTTTGGCCCTAAATAAAATAGTGAATATACTAGACAACTTGTCTTTTAGTAGTAAGTAAACAAACAATGGGTCCTAATTTGTCTGCTGATGTATGCAGTAACATATTGTGTCATTTCTCATTCTATTATTTTGTCAAAATTATAAAGGACCAGCTGTAAAAATGTATTATTAATCCACTTGTTCATTTACTGTTAATATCTGCTTATTTTCCATTTTAACCTGTTCTATCTACACTTCTGTTAAAATGTAAAAATCACTTATTCTTCTGTTGTTTGGATACTTTACGTTAGTTTTGGATACCACAAATTTATGTATCGATGGGACACCAAGTAGTTATAGGATCATACAATGGTCATATGCAAGTTTAATGTGTCCAGGGACATATTTACTGAGTTTATAAACATAGTATGAATTTTAAAAAAGGAAAAAAGATTTTTTGCCGATAAAAGATGGATGTAATCATAGTAGTATTGACTATACACGCTATTGTACTTGGTATCATTACAGTGGATGTCAGTTGTAGATCCACCCATGGCATTTGTTTACAACCAGGCGCGCTAACTTTCGTTAGCGGTGACGCCGGTGAGCTGTTGTATCCTCCTGTGGTGTGTAGTGAAGCATGTTTAGCTATTCCTCGTCTTGCAGTGATGATACTTGTAAGAAACTGACCGTATTCGTCGCCATGGAGGCAAGGATTAGTGATTTTGAAGTAGCTAAAACACTGTCGACTGCGGATGGATGTTTGCTGTTAGCTAACAAGCCATGTCTTAAAGCACGCCTTCCTGAGGGCGTTTTAGTGTTATAGCTTCACCCTTATCAGTTTTTAGGCCAAAATGCGTCCATTCTCCCTTTTCTGTCCACGCACTGTATCTGCTTGTAAGTACTTCGTGATTGTGCGCTGCCCAACACGCTTCCCTGCTCGCACCGTCATGTCCCTTTTTTAAATAAATAAAATGGGAACTGGTACTTTTCAAACAGAGTATAGTACAGTTTTTGATTCATTAGTACCACAATACTGTACTAGTACTAGTATACCATAAAACCCTGGTAGAAAGGAATAGTGTTAAAATATGTATGCACACATTATCTTGGCAACATGCTCACAAACCAAACAGCCAGTCAACCACACCTTAAGCTTCAGCCTTAGCTAAGTACTCATGCACGCTAGCTTGCTTGCGCAGTAAATCTGAGAAATATTCCTCATGTGCACTCAAAACTAAGCACAGTGCACTTAAACAGCTAAGTTTGCTTGTGGACTAAGCAGACAGGAAAGCGGCAGACCCATGTAACCTCAAATCAGGTTTCTGCCGTGCAGTTGATCAGGAAATGTGCAAATTTAAGTATTTTTATTTAAATAGGACCTATTTGGCAAAACCTTTTCATACCCATTAGTACCTGTTTTTGTGTATTTAGGATCTTTTGCCAAACGAGCCGTTTGGAATTTGTTCAATTTGTGACGGTTTTGTGATGGTTTTCCCAGCTATGACGTCAGCGGAAATCTCTCTACTGAATATGGTAAACATTTTCGGAAGTGCCTTCCGTGAGTCCGCTATTGTAGTCTGACGTTTTAGCTTCTTTTTCTCTATCCATTTGCTGTTGGTCAGACTAGCAAGTGCTTCCTCCGCTATTGCTTTTTAAGTAATTTGGACATATCTGTCAATAGACTTGCTATGGAAGTGCTAGAAACTACAACATGGATGACAAGAGAAAAGTCAAAGTGGAGGCATGTAAATAAGACCGCCCACAAAACGGTGCATCCTTATGAGACGATCAGAAAGCGGCTTGAAAACGGTTGAGTATAACAATCTATGCAATATTTTTACCCCCCCAAAAAAACCATTACATATTCTGTAGACCAGTGGTCCCCAACCACCGGGCCGCAGAATAATTTTTAATTCATTTTTATAAAAAAAAAAATAATAATAATAATAATTTTAATTTTATTTTTTTAATTTAATTAACATAAAAAACACAATATACACTTACAATTAGTGCACCAACCACAAAAACCTCCCTTTTTCATTACAAAAACGTCCCTTTTTCATGACAGAGAAAAAAAATAAATAAATAATAAATAAAAAAAAGATTCCCCCCCTCCCACCGGGGCCGCGGGACAAATTATTAAGCGTTGACCGGTCCGCGGATATAAAAAGGTTGGGGACCACTGCTGTAGACCACAAGAAATTGTTTTAAATCTAGAAAAAAAAACATGTGACCTCTTTAACGAAATGTAAAAAAATATATATTGTAATCATACAGCAAATTCATTTAGAACAGTTTAATGGACAAATGTTAATATGGATTTAATGTTTTTATTATTCATTTATTTTTCATCATGACAACCCCTGATCGCACATCTCTGCAGCATTGGTCCCAACGATGTACAGTTTTAATTACTTCTTGCATCCTGCAGTAATGGATTTAATGAAGCAGCAGAGAATAAAATGAATTCTGAACAAACTACTTTTCTGCCAAAATGGGCTGCTGTGGAATTTGAAAGAAATTGCAAAAAGTCTAACCTCGCTGCCCCGTCTCTTCCTGCAGTCAAGATCACCCTCTTCTACATCGTCTTCTACGGCTGCTTGGCTGGTATCTTCATTGGCACTATCCAGGCCATGTTACTCACACTGAGCAACTACAAGCCCACGTGGCAAGACCGGGTCGCACCTCCAGGTAAGTGCTGAGCAACCGCATTCCATATGTTCAGGACCCCTAGCTTTTGCATGTTTTCTCTGAATCACAGTAGAGCAAAATCCGATGTTTTTCCCATAGAGTAATGGGTGTGCAGTTAGGTCATTGATAACAAGGTCATGTTATGTGCGAGTGTGTAAATAGTTAATGTGAGTGTTTAGAAAGATAGTGGCATGACAGATGAAGTAGGCTGAAGAAAGTTAGTGTGCCACCCTGTCACCAAGGAGATGATTTAGCACTTAAATCATCACAAGTCAGAAGAAGGTACATAGAGTTGCAAGTTTTTCATGACAAGAATAACAATAGCTTTTGCTAATAAATGTGTATTTTCTTGTGTGTGTAGGTCTCTCACACACTCCACGATCTGACAAATCCGAAGTTACCTTTAACCCTGGGAAGTTGGAAACCTACCTCTCTTACACCACGGCCCTGAAAAACTTCCTGGCTAAGTATGACGACGAAAAGCAGAGCGACCAGATGAAGTTTGAAGACTGTGGCGGTATGTACACACATGCACATAAGACAAATGCTAGGCTAGTAAAGGGCTATTCATCTAAATTGTTCTAGGGGACACATTTCCAGAAAGCTAAGACCCTGGGGGCAGGACTTCTTCTTTCACCATTATTATTATTTTGAGAACCAGCATTCTCTGTAGTGGACATTTATTGTCTAGAGTTAAACCTTTCAGAAACAATTTCCCTGTTACGTAAAATACAAATGCCAAGTGCAATGGACGCTGGACTTTTGTAACTGTAACTTTTAATCATTGAGAAATGTTTCTCTGCTTGCATCAAGCCCGGTCGATGTCCTGCCCTCAAGAGCCACATGCCCCACTGTGATTGGTAGGTTCGTTTAGGTTCACACACAACACTGTGCAGTGCCATTCATTTAAAACTTGTGGGCCGCACTAACACTAAACTTTCATATTAAGGTATGGGGCCACAAAATATTGTCTCGGGGGCTGCAATTGGCCCGTGGACTGAGAGTTTGAGACCCCTAATCTATATGCTCTAGTGTGCCCTGGGCTAGGACATTGTTGACTATGCTTGTCACATCTTTAGATGAGCCGGCAGCGTTTAAGAATCGAGGCGACTTGGAGAGTGACACAGGCGTAAGAAGGGCGTGTCGCTTCTCAAAGGACCTCCTCGGAGAATGCTCCGGCAAGGACGAATACTTTGGCTTCAAGGAGGGCAAACCTTGCCTGATTGTGAAGCTCAATCGGATCGTTAACTTCTATCCAAGGGTGAGCGATCATGTTTTTGTTTTTGAGACGATGCATGCACTGACTAAGGATGCAATGATAAATGCTATTACTGATAACTGCCGTAGAACTCCAGACGGTTAGCTGTTTTGAATTAAAATGATCAAAAAACTTTGATTGATAATCGCAGTTAAATAAACTAGCAGACTGATTTCCGTTCTATGTATGTATGTATATATTCATACAAACATACACACACACTTGGGTTGTACGTTATACCAATACAAATAAAGTACCGCGATGCTAAGTGATTGACATCGGTACTATGCTGCTTCTGAAAAGTACCGGTACCGTTCTTTCATCTGTGGCAAAAACTACAGAGGAGGCGCATGAGTGTGTCAAAATGCACACACAAAGTGCATACAAGCAATAATATCTCGGAGAGGAAAAATGTCAGACAATTCTACTGATTAATAAAGAGGGTGTGGAAAGCGCAATATGGAGGTATGTAGGCTTCCAAACTAATGGTAAAGGTGACGCTTTAAACAAGGAAGCGCACCGCTTCAAGTGTTGCTTTAAAACACGCCTCACCAAACGTGGCGATTAATATTACCACCTTTGCTTCAAACTGTGGTACATATTAGAATAATGAAAATTAAGATCTGCAAAAGGAGTTATAAAGAGTGACATGTAGTTGTACACCTGTCCTGCCGTTTGGCTCCGGTGCAGACTGTAGTAGAGGAGCACAGGGCAGACGTTCACTTCAGGGTCGATGTTTTCGTTGGGGGTAACCCTTCGACCTTCCGGTCAGAACTTGAGGCCCCCGATTTGTGACATTCTGGTTGCTTTATTATTAGTTTTGCAGTACACAACCGGACGTGATCATCATTGTACTATGCAGTGCAAGCGCTACCTCTCCCTCGCTGTACTCTTCCACTCACTCACTGATGACACGTTGCCATTCTTTTAAACACACATACACAAATCTTATAAGTTAACCAGCTCCCCTGCTGTGCACATGTAGATACATAACATGTAGAAACATGTTATGCACATGTTATATATACGCGCACACAGCTTCTAGGGTTGATGCCAAATATTAGCGAAGTTAAGACCGCACATCTAACGTCAACTGGTGCAATTAAAATGACTGAATTTTGTAACAAATTGTTACAACTTGTGTTTTATCTTTAACAAATATGTGTTTGACCTGCTACATGGCTAATATGTGTACTTTTATCCATAGTTTTGTATTTAGTACTTACTAATAATTGTATTTTTCTTAAAGCACAGACCAGGATTGGCATCCATGAATCATAAATGATTTAATATTATGTTAATACAGCTTTTTTTACTATATTGTAATCTAATTCTTGATTATGGAAAGTTTTAAATTCTTCGAGTAAAACAAGAAAAACACAATGTTTTTTTTTGTGTGCAAATAATCATTAACTTTAGAATGCATAAACTGAAAGTAGTTTGGAAAGGTGGCAATAAATACTGATAAAGTTGAGGAATGCTCATCAAACACTTATTTGGAACATTCCACAGGTGTGCAAGCTAATTGGGAACAGGTGGGTGCCATGATTGGGTATAAAAGCAGCTTTCATGAAATGCTAAGTAATTCACAAACAAGGATGGGGTGAGGGTCACCAATTTGTAAGCAAATTCTCGAACAGTTTTGGAACAACATTTCTCATGCTATTGCAAGGAATTTAGGGATTTTACCATCTACGGTCCGTAAAATCATCAAAAGGTTCAGAGAATCTGTAGATATCACTACACGTAAGCCATGGTATTACGGACCTTTGATCCCTCAGGCGGTACTTTATCAAAAACTGACATCATTTTGTAAAGGATATCACCACATGGGCTCAAGAACACTTCATAAAACCACTGTCAGTAACTACAGTTGGTTGCAACATCTAAGTGCAAGTTAAAACTCTACTATGCAAAGCGAAAGCCATTTATCAACAACACACAGGAACGCCGCCGGCTTCGCTGGGCCTGAGCTCATCTAAGATGGACTGATGCAATGAAAAGTGTTCTGTGATCTGATGAGTCCACATTTCAAATTATATTTGGAAACTGTGGACGTGGTGTCCTCCAGAACAAAGAGGAAAATAACCATCCGGATTGTTCTAGGCGCAAAGTTCAAAAGCCAGCATCTGTGATGGTATGGGGGTGTATTAGTGCCCAAGGCATGGGTAACTTACACATATGTGAAGGCACCATTAATGCTGAATGGTCCATACAGATTTTGGAGCAACATATGTTGTCATCCAAGCAAGGTTATCATGGACGCCCCTGCTTATTTCAGCAAAACAATGCCAAGCCACGTGTTAAAACAGCGTGGCTTCGTAGTTAGAGTGCGGGTACTTTCCTGGACCGCCTGCAGTCCAGACATGTCTCCCATCGAAAATGTGTGGCGCATTATGAAGTGTAAACAATACGACAACAAGACCCCGGACTGTTGAACAACTTAAGCTGTACATCAAGCAAGAATGGTAAAGAATTCCACTTTCAAAGCTTCAACAATTAGTTTCCTCAGTTCCCAAACGTTTATTGAGTGTTGTTAAAAGAAGAGGGGATGTAACACAGTGGTGAACATGCCCTTTCCCAACTACTTTGGCATGTGTTGCAGCCATGAAATTCTAAGTTGATTATTATTTGTAAAAAAAAAAGTTTGAGTTTCAACATCAAATATATTGTCTTTTTAGTGCATTCATTTGAATATGGGTTGAAAAGGATTTGCAAATCATTGTATTCCGTTTATATTTACATCCAACACAATTTCCTCAACTCATATGGAAACGGGATTTGTGTGTGTGTGTATATATATATATATATATATATATATATATATATATATATATATATACTGTGTATATATATATATATATACTGTGTATATATATATAAAACCGACTATTTTCTACCGCTTATTCCCTTTGGGGTCGCGGGGGGCGCTAGTGCCTATCTCTGTTATAATCGAGCGGAAGGCGGGGTACACCCTGGACAAGTTGCTAGATATATTTATAATGTGTGTGTGTATATATATATATATATATATATATATATATATATATATATATATATATATATATATATATATTTGTGTATGTATGTATATGTATTTGTGTATGTATGTATATGTGTATATATATGTATATATATATATGTATGTATTAGGGGTGTAACGGTACACAAAAATGTCGGTTCTGTACGTACTTCGGTTTAGAGGTCATGGTTCGGTTCATTTTCGGTACAGTAAGAAAACAACCAAATATACATTTTTTGGTTATTTATTTACCAAATTTGCGAACAATGGCTTTATCCTTTTAACATTGGGAACACTATAATAATTCTGACCACGTTAATCCACATTAAACTGCCTCAAATTGTAGCTTTGATTAAATAAAATGACAAAACCTTTCTTCTACATATAAAAAGTGCAACATTAGACAGTTTCAAGTCAACTCATCATGCTTAATTTATTACAGCATTTGGGAAGCCTGTAGTTGACTTTTATTATGTAAATGTTATATTTTTATCAACATGTGATAGCAGGCACCCTGCCATTCAAAACTAGGCTGCTACATTACTAATGATTAATGTAACTATAGCTGAAAAATAGTACAATTGCAGTAGGAGAGACTATTCATCCCTAAAATATCAATCAATCAATCAATGTTTATTTATATAGCCCCAAATCACAAATGTCTCAAAGGACTGCACAAATCATTACGACTACAACATCCTCGGAAGAACCCACAAAAGGGCAAGGAAAACTCACACCCAGTGGGCAGGGAGAATTCACATTCAGTGGGACGCCAGCGACAATGCTGACTATGAGAAACCTTGGAGAGGACCTCAGATGTGGGCAACCCCCCCCCTCTAGGGGACCGAAAGCAATGGATGTCGAGCGGGTCTAACATGATACTGTGAAAGTTCAATCCATAGTGGCTCCAAGACAGCAGTGAGAGTCCCGTCCACAGGAAACCATCTCAAGCGGATCAGCAGCGTAGAGATGTCCCCAACCGATACAGGCGAGCGGTCCATCCTGGGTCCCGACGAGCGGTCCACCCTGGGTCTCGACTCTGGACAGTCAGTACTTCATCCATGGTCATCGGACCGGACCCCCTCCACAAGGGAGGGGGGGACATAGGAGAAAGAAAAGAAAAGAAGCGGCAGATCAACTGGTCTAAAAAGGAGGTCTATTTAAAGGCTAGAGTATACAGATGAGTTTTAAGATGAGACTTAAATGCTTCTACTGAGGTAGCATCTCGAACTGTTACCGGGAGGGCATTCCAGAGTACTGGAGCCCGAACGGAAAACGCTCTATAGCCCGCAGACTTTTTTTGAGCTCTAGGAATCACTAATAAGCCGGAGTCTTTTGAACGCAGATTTCTTGCCGGGACATACGGTACAATACAATCGGCAAGATAGGCTGGAGCTAGACCGTGTAGTATTTTATACGTAAGTAGTAAAACCTTAAAGTCACATCTTAAGTGCACAGGAAGCCAGTGCAGGTGAGCCAGTACAGGCGTAATATGATCAAACTTTCTTGTTCTTGTCAAAAGTCTAGCAGCCGCATTTTGTACCAACTGTAATCTTTTAATGCTAGACATTGGGAGACCCGAAAATAATACGTTACAGTAATCGAGACGAGACGTAACAAACGCATGGATAATGATCTCGGCGTCTTTAGTGGACAAAATGGAGCGAATTTTAGCGATATTACGGAGATGAAAGAAGGCCGTTTTAGTAACGTTTTTAATGTGTGACTCAAAGGAGAGAGTTGGGTCGAAGATAATACCCAGATTTTTTACAGAGTCACCTTGTTTTATTATTTGGTTGTCAAATGTTAAAGTTGTATTATTAAATAGAGGTCGGTGTCTAGCAGGACCGATAATCAGCATTTCCGTTTTTTTGGCATTAAGTTGCAAAAAGTTAGCGGACATCCATTGTTTAATTTCATTAAGACACGCTTCCAACTGACTACAGTCCGGCGTGTTGGTCAGCTTTAGGGGCATGTAAAGTTGGGTGTCATCAGCATAACAGTGAAAGCTAATACCGTATTTGCGTATGACGTCACCTAGCGGCAGCATGTAGATGCTGAAGAGTACAGGGCCAAGGACCGAACCCTGGGGAACTCCACACGTTACCTTAACATAGTCCGAGGTCACACTGTTATAGGAGACGCACTGCATCCTATCAGTAAGATAAGAGTTAAACCATGACAGGGCTGAGTCTGAAATACCAATTCGTATTTTGATATGCTCTAATAAAATATTATGATCGACGGTATCGAAAGCAGCGCTAAGATCGAGGAGCAGCAACATAGATGACGCATCAGAGTCCATCGTTAGCAATAGATCATTAGTCAGTTTTGCGAGGGCTGTCTCAGTCGAGTGATTTGCCCTGAAACCGGATTGAAAGGTTTCACATAGATTGTTAAACGCTAAGTGCTCATTTAGCTGCTCTGCAACAATTTTTTCGAGGATTTTCGAAATAAAGGGAAGGTGAGACACCGGTCGGTAGTTTACCATGAGGTCTGGATCGAGGTTAGGTCTTTTAAGGAGAGGATGAATAACCGCTTTTTTGAATGCAACGGGAACAGTGCCCGAGGAAAGTGATAAGTTTATAATATTTAGCACTGATGGACCTAATAATACAAAAAGCTCCTTGATAAGTTTCCCAGGAAGTGGGTCAAGTAAACATGTTGTTTGTTTTATTCCATTTACACGTTGTAACAATCCTTCTAATGTTATTTCATCAAAACGAGAGAAACTATTTTGGATATTTGCAGTATCCGCCGTATATACAATCGTATCTGTGTTACTATAACCCCATTGTAGCTGGGACGCATTGTCTTTAATCTCCTTTCTAATAAGTTCAATTTTCTTATTAAAGAACTTCATAAAGTCATCTGCCGAATGGGTGGAGCTACTGGAAGGAGTCCCTTGTTGGGTTAGCGATGCTACTGTACTAAACAAAAATTTTGGATCGTTTTTATTAATGCGGATGAGATTTGAGTAATAATTAGTTTTAGCTAAGGTAAGCATGCGTTTATAAGTTATTAAACTATCACTCCATGCTTGATGGTGCACCTCAAGTTTAGTCGTGCGCCATTTGCGTTCCAGCTTTCTACATAATAATTTCTGAGCTCTAGTTTCTTCAGTAAACCATGGCGTACGCCTTTTTGGAGCCTTTTTTAACTTCAGCGGTGCTATACAATCAATGGTTTCACGCAGGGCGTTGTTAAAGTTGTTAGTGAGGTTATCAATAGAGCCCACATACTTTGGGAACGGTGCCATTACCGAGGGCAGTAGGTCCGCAAGAGTCGTCGTTGTGGCAGCATTAATGTTGCGGCTGCTATAGCAGTTATTATTATTATTAGCTTGCCGAACATGAGTCTGAACTTCGAATTTTATAAGGTAATGATCGGACATTACTTTAGTATACGGGAGTATCATAACTTTGGAGACGGTGATACCTCTGACAAGCACTAGGTCTATCGTATTACCGCTGCGATGCGTCGGTTCATTTATTATTTGTGTAAGACCACAGCTATCAATTATAGTCTGGAGCGCCACGCACGGTGGGTCCAATGGGGTATTCATATGGATATTAAAGTCCCCCATTATAATTATATTATCGGCGTGCGTCACTAGATCAGCAACAAACTCTGAGAATTCACTAATAAAGTCCGAATAGGGCCCTGGGGGGCGGTAGATAACGGCCAGGCACAGAGGCAGAGGTGTGGCAGACTTCATAGAAAGCACCTCAAACGATTTATATTTATTATTTAAGTTAGGACTAAAGTTAAAGTTTTCGTTGTATATTAGTGCGACACCCCCTCCCCTTTTGAGGTGACGGGCAATATGCGCATTCGTATAGTTAGGAGGGGATGCCTCATTTATCGCAAAAAAGTCGTCTGGTTTAAGCCAGGTTTCGCTAAGACCGATGACGTTAAGGTTGTTGTCTCTAATGACCTCATTGACTAATAACGTTTTGGGAGACAAAGATCTGATGTTTAGAAAGCCCATATTATAGGTAGTGGGCTGTTTTAAGGAGTTGTTGATAAAATTATCCGTAGTAGCAATATTAATAATGTTGCGTTTATTATGCGCAGTGTACTTAAAATAATTACGTCCATATCTAGGAATTGATATGACGGGAATTTTCAGATTGTCTACTTGGCGCTGCGATAAACTGAACGCATCATAATTTGCCACCTCAGTAGAACGCATGTCTAACTCTGACGAAGTCATAGACACAGTAGAAAAAACATTTTGTGAGTTGTGTATTATTCTACGAAAATTGCTATGTGTACAGGGATCATCCAGCCTGGCGCTGGCTAGCTCTAACTTAACTGACTCCATACCCAGGCTAGCAGGCTCTGTAATTGCCTGTGACCGGGCTTGCTCTAGTGCAGTTAGTCAAATGTGGCTCAATGCGAAGTCTATGTTCCGAGACAAGAGGATAGCGCCTTCCTGGTTAGGGTGAAGGCCGTCTCTCCTCAGCAAGCCAGGTTTGCCCCAGAAAGAGGGCCAATTATCAATAAACGTAAATCCCTGTTGTCTGCAGAAGCTATCCAGCCACCTGTTAAGAGAGACTAATCTGCTATATCTCTCATCATTGCCTCTCCCAGGCAGGGGGCCAGAGACAATTACTCGATGCCTGGACATCTTTCTGGCGAGATTACAAGCCCTGGCTATGTTTCTCTTTGTAATCTCTGATTGTCTCATCCTAACGTCATTGGAGCCAACGTGTATTACTATATTCGCATAACTAGTGGTGCGGTTAGCCTGCCGTACGTGCTTACTAGACCTGTTGCGAGTTAGCTCCCTAAGATTAGCTTCAATGTCAGGTGCTCTGCCCCCGGGAATACACTTAATTGTGGCTGGTTTGCTAAGCTTTATGTTTCGGGTGATGGAGTCCCCTATAACTAAAGTGTGGTGCCCGGTAGACTGGGGTGTAGGACTAGCTAAAGGGCTAAATCTATTATGCGTCTCAACCGGTACACCGTAGCTTGTAGGCCGATTAGGGCTGCTACAAGCTGGGCTAGTTAGCTCGCTACAGCTAACGCTAGCAGATGTGTCCGCAACATCTAAAGTTACGAAATTACACTGCTCTAACTGGCGGACACGGCTCTCTAGCAAAGCCAACCTATCCATGAGTAAAGTGCACGAAGCGCAGGAAGCCATACTCACAGAAACTTTCCGTCGCCGAGTGGAGTGCCAGCTGTCTTCGGGAAGTGGTGGTCACGGTGGCGGGGGAGAAGCTTCCTTCAGACCGGCGCTGCCTTTCTCCGCTAGCCTCGTTAGCTTAGCAGCTAGCTAGATGAGGGCGAAGTGGTGAGACAGAGATCGGGTGATTTGCAAGTTAAATTGAACTATTAAATATGTTCGATAAGTTGTAAATAAAGCTGCAAAACAGTTAAAATCACACAGATAGAACGAT